>NC_066327.1:12576494-12683994 GCF_022539315.1 Serinus canaria | reverse complement strand
AAACCCTGGCCAAGGGGGCTGTTCTCCTGTGCTGCAGTTCTAAAATGAGCCTGACTGTGAGCAAGAGGAATGTGCTGACCTCCACGAGCCCGCCATGGCTCTGCCTGCTGGGATTCCATCCGAGCACTGAAGCCTTCACAAGGACTGGGAGCCTCCTTCAGGCAGAAGCCAGCCTTCAAAAAGCAAAATCCAGATGCAGTCAAGCTTGCTACCAGTCCAAGAGAAGGCGAAGGTGTAGATTTGAAGGTGGATGAATATTTTCCCTTTCCACCTCTAATGGTATTTTGGTCAGAGCCTGACTTTGGTTACATTTAAAGCAAAAGGGAACATGTGATTGTAGATCCAAAAAGAATCTGACACTAAGTAAATCATAATTATTCTCTCTTCTAAAACAGAATACAGGTTACTTAGCACTCTGATGCCTGAACCATCTGTGAAAAATTAGTTAACTAATGAGTCAAAATACATTGCAGCTTCTATGTGGGTACAAGGTGTTAACAAAGTAAATGTATTGCTGTTTCTCTGAGCACATTATCAGCAATATGATTTTTGGGGCCATGTGCTGAACATTACGTTTTTTCTTTCCTAGGAAGCTTCATTTTGGTTAATTGTCTCTCCAGCTCCCAGGGAGAACACAGAACAGGCTGTATTACATCTGACTGTATTTTGATGGAAGACTGAAAAGTATGGGGTCCTGAATGAAGGTGGGTTTTTAACAGTAACATTTTGTGTTTACTCACAGACCCTAGGAAAGCTGACTTCTGTTTTATGGAGCTTTAATGTCAATATGGCTGCTCTGAAGAACTTGCTCTCACAGATTGCCATCTCAAAAACCTCTCTAGTCCCTGAGTCCAGACCTACAGAGAATTTCTTGGGTTTTCTTTATCCTGTTTTGGATAATTTGGCTTTTTTCCCTCTTTATGATCACTTGTCCAGCAGTGGAGAAGATCTCTTGCTGGGTAAATGGGTGTGTGTTGCAGCAGGGTGACTATCTCATGTCAAGCAGGATCACAGATTGAACTCGCTGGTGTGGAAAGGTGAAATTACTGCCCTTCTCAGACATACTTAAATACAACTAAATTTTTAACATCTGGAGGTGAAAAGATATTCAAAGCCAGATTCACTTAGGAGGAAGAAGTAAATTCTTTTAGCAGTCCAAGAGACCAAATCTTCTGAAAGATTCTGGTCTTCTGAAAAGGCTGTTTGCACCTACTACCACATGTAGTATTATTTCTGGATTATCAACCTTGTTTTCATTCATCTGAGGCAGCATCTTGACATTGTTTGCCCATGTAGAAGCAAGAAAAAGATATGGTGAATGCTCCTGTAGTTTCTCTTTAGGATTCTTTCCTAACCAGCTATCCTAAACACAGGAAAACTGGTCTAGCTACAATGCCCAGCTTCTAAGACACACCTGATACGAGATAGACCTGGTCACAAACCTCCTGCAATCCTGGCTCAGAGCTTGTGCTCTGTGGATGGAAGTGAGTGAAGATGGAGACTGAGTGAGAGGCAGGATGACCGTGCTGGGCAGACACCTCAGGGCTGTCCCCTTGCTCAGGGCAACCTCTCACGTGCAGGACCCCAGGGGGAGAACAGATACTACATGAGGACTATAGGGAACTACTGAGATTAAAACAATTATAACAACAGGAACAAAACAGACACAATGGACAAAAAATGGACAGGAACTGTTCCAAAGAAACACCATCAGATGGAAAATCAAGCATTCCTCCTTTGCCATTAGGCCCATAAGAAATTTGTTCTACATGCAGCCAGGATGAAAAAGAGGAAACAGAAAGAAATGTTAGAAATATTTGGAGTCGTGCCTAGCAGAGGGATGTTTGGGGTTGCAAAAGTAAAATGATTGATGTGATTTATTTGTGGTTTATTTTTCTTTGAAGTATGAAAAATGTCTCTTTCACATGCCGAAAATTACAAGACAGGTAGGATGTTCCTGTTTGTTTGTTTGTTTTTATAATATCAAAATTAGGATCCAAAACTGATGTTTAAATAAGTAATTAATTAAATAGAATCATCCATGTATCCTAATTTCCATATTTGCAAGACTGAAAACAAACACTGGAAAGTGTGCAACAGAAAGCGTCTCAAAGCCATGAGAATATGTTCACCTTCAGCTGGAGGTACCTGAGTCACTTCAGAGCCTGAACTACCCTGGATGCAAGAATTGCCTTCTGGACCATGTGCACTGGTGGTGCAGGGGAACCCCACCTGCAGGGGCTCACATCAGCTTCTCTAAAGTTACTGCTGATATTAGAAGTGCTCAGTTGAGTGTGAGCTGACCTAAGAACTGCAATAATCAAAATCCTTGGGTCTTGTCCACTACCAGCTGATGCACCTTTGATTCTTTGGGCTGGCTTTGGCTTGGGCATTGTGTGACCAGACAGATCCTTCTGCAAATGGTCATCTGGTAATAATCTGGTTTCTAGAAATCCAGAGAACATGGATTAAATGTCTCTGCATTGGGTTATGTTAGCAAACAACTATAAGGCCACACGTACGCTTCTGGGCAATATGCTTTCATTAATAAATAACTCTGTAACTAATGAAATACATTGGAGTATCATTCTGATTACTTAAAGCTACAGATCCTGAGATCTAATGGTTTAGTTTGGTAATCTAATGATTTACTAAACTGTTGCAACTCATGTTCCTCATGATTGTAATGTGAGGAATTGACATGGCTGCTGCCAAAAGGAGCCACAATACCAGTCTGTGGACTGGCAATGCTGTTCTGAGCAGGTCAGTTTTCATGATGGATGCTCATGTCCAGGAGTGCAGCTGTATGCAGTGCCCAGGCTCTGCTACTAACTCAGGCCTGGGTTTATGTTCCTAAAGAGTTCTTTCTTTTAGAGGAAGATCTCTGAAGATACTTCACAGGCCAGTAGGCAAAGGCACGTGGAGCTGCAGGTCTGGGCTCAGAAATGCAGTGTTTGTACCCCTTGGGACTTGCTATAGATTTGCTGCTGGCTGGGATCTGAATTGACTCAGGGAATGAAAATGCCCACCCTTTGCAGGGCTTTTCAAAATGAACTTCCCACCTCTTCCAACCAGCATTTTGTTTTAGGAAACACCAAAATGCTTTCCTCATGAGAACTCCCTCTGCAAGCATGGATCCAAGCCAGGGTAATCCCATACTCTGCAAAGCTGTGCAGTTCACATGGCACAGGATGAGCGTCCCTTCTGGATAAAGCTCTGTGAAACCAATGGTTACACCACAGCAGCCCCCTGCCATCACCTCATACAGCAGACACATTCATAGCAAGTGGATCAACCAGGATCCAGTTTTCAAATGCAGGGCTTGAAGAATTAGACACTCCCATTGCTGCTCAGTGGGAGCTGGGCATTTTACTTCCCTGCACATCCCACTGAGTGGTCACACCCTTTTTCCTCCACCTCCCCCACCTCCTTGCCCCAAGCTTTCGTGATTAACATGGCAATGGAGATTGAACTGTGTGCACACATTGATTTGCTGGGTGGTTTGGCAAAAGGAAGCAAAGCCAAGCCACTTACCTCAGCGCAGAGCCCTTTGGCGTGGCAATACCATAGCCTTTGGAGTCCAAGTTACCTCCCACCTTCATGGTGTCGCAGGGCTTCCGCTGCTCGATGTACTCGTTCATGGTGGACTCCAGGAGGTATGCATACTTCCCTTTGGACTTCCTCACCCGGATCATCCCCTCCTCCGTCGTCCTCACAAAAACAGAGGGCTCAGCTGACTTCATGTATGTCCACATCTTCTCAAACACTGCTATTTTGGATCGCTGCGTAGGACAGCAGAAACCCAACAGAAGCGTTAACGGAAGTTTGGGTGCCCCCTGAGATTTCCAGCTTGGACTGAACACACACCCACACATCAAAGGGGCCAAGGAAGCCAAAAGGGGTAACATGATGTTACCACTTCTGCACCAGGGCCCAGATCAAGCCCTGATTTTCTGGCCCATATTCGTGCACAGAGTGATTTTGCAGATCAAACCAAGGGCAAACCAAGCTGGAAATCTGGAGACGGTTTCATTTGGAGTTGCTCAGAGCAGGTTCTTGGTAACGTGGGGAGGCTCACGGATATTCCATATTTGTGTTCACAACTACAGAATATCACATGCACTGGAGTCACTGCCAATATTCTGGCAGGCTGTAACATGGTGAAGGGAAGCAAGTGAAAAAAAACAGACCTGAGCTGAGGACGAGAGAGGACTGACCCAGAGGACTTGCCAAACAAGAATCTAAGAAAAACGTTTGCATTAAAGTTTCCTTTTTACCCTAAAAAATTCTTTAGTAGAGCCAGCTTCCAGGGTGCCATAGGCGATTTCTGTCTGCTTGGCCAAGTCCTCCGCGCTCTCGATGGGTGACACCATCCTCTCCACAGTGAGGAAGGCAGCCAGGTTAGCTGTGTAGGAGGAGATGATGATCAAGGTGAAGAACCACCAGACGCCACCCACTATGCGGCCGGAGAGAGACCTGGGCACAGAGAGGAGAGTCAGGCAGGAGCAGGGGAAGGTCTGAAAGGTGCAGCTTGTTCTTGCAGGCCCATCATTACCTGGCCATTTACCCAAAGTCACACTCTTCAGCTGCTTCCAAGGAAGCCAGAAGTCTGTCTCTGTTCCTAATTTGCTTTTAAAGGTGTTGATGTAATTAGAGTGGGGATAAATAAATTCACGGCGAAAAAAAATTTAGCAATAAACCAAGAGAATTTTCTTTGCTTTTCAATTCCTTTCAGAGTACAATATTAATAATAAGACATGGAGATAATTATGAGAAAGTTTAGCTGGGCAGGGGGCAATGCCCATCAACAATATCTCTGTTGAGGTCTCTGTTGTGCCATGTACCCTGGCAGGAAGGAGCACCAGCATGGAACCAGACCAGAAACACAGCCCAGCTGTGATCTTCTGGTGAGCTCCTCCATTGCCTGAAGTTTAAAAAAAACAACCCCTGTGTTGTTCTGTAAGACATATTGAAGCTCAGAGAGGAGTTATGGTCTTAATGAATAATTTGCCTACTGACATTCTCTCTTTTGTATTCAGCAGATGTTCATAATAGACAAGATGTTCATAATAATGCTTTAAAATCTAGGTGTTTTGTACTGTCTGCAATCAAATAGCCAATTAACTGTAACCATTTGATAGCTATAGAGGCAAATAAGTCAAGCAGGCATTAATATTAAAATATTTTCAAATATCTTTTAAGAGTGGAAGAGGATTTTAGAATGATGTCAGCATTCGGGCATTCTGTCTAAATTATTTATATGCTCCTTCTCTAGATGCAGAGCACTGTCCCAGACAGAAAGAAGCATATAATGCTGTTTGATAAAGCCAGACAGACTGGCTAAGGAGGACCTGCCTGTGAGAAACACCATTTATTTCTCCACAGGGGACCATGTTTCAGCATTGTCTTTCTGCTGATCTGAGTCACTCTGCGGAAATATGGTTTATGGGATGGCCACAGAGATATCCCAGTCCAGCTAAGGGCTAAAGTTAGGTGAAACAAATGTGACCATCTTGCATCCCATCTGCAGAGAACCCTCAGCCTGCAGGACTGTCATCACATACAGCTTTACCATTTGTTTCATATTTGGAGAGGGACTGGGGAGGGAGGCAGCTATAGATTCAGCTCACACATCTTCAGATTGATGAGGAAGAGGAAGAAAATTAGTCTGGATGATGTGTGCTCAGGGAAGGAAGTGCTCAGAAAAGGCACAGAGGCATTAAACAAAAGTAACCAGATAATGTCAAATACAACAATCTCTGCTGATGAAGGCCACTTTGAGCTGGCAAAATCCATTTGCATGGCAAATAATCACATTCATCTCCAGCTGCATATTATAAAGCCTTTCCTTCCTGATGAAGTTGGGATATTTCTGCAACTGATTTCAATCCCTTCAGCTGCAGTCAGCCAGATTCCTGCCTCCAGACCCTCAGCATCCTGGTGATATTCACCACAAGTTAATCCCAGGGGGCTGCCTGCCCTCAGCTGCAGATGGCTTGTGCTTCCCAGCTTCCCACCTGGCACTGACAGCATGGAGAAGTACCTTTGGGCTACTGAGCCTGGAAGGTAACAGGGAGGGCTGGGGGAAGAGGGAAAAGGGGCTGTTTCTTTCCCCAGGGAAACAGAAGGATGAAGGGCAGGATTCATCTGTCCATCATGGACTGGCTTCATCTGGGCTGTCCCTGCTGCTGGTGCTGGTCATTCCTCCTCATGGCATGAGGTGCTCACTGTCACAGACTCTGGAGGAAAGGAGAGGAGGTCAGCAGCTGCTTGGGCTGCCAGCATGGCAGGGGCCTCATCAGTGTGATGTCTTGTTGCTGACACTGCTAGTGGGCAATGTTTGCCCTTGTTGCTGGATTGTCTTGGAGCTGGAAGCTGTGAACCAAAACTGCTGAAATGCACAGCAGAGAAAGCACTGAGCCCAAGGGATCTACAGGACATGGCCCTTTTGCTCTGTGGCTGTGCAGCACTTAGCACAAGGGAGAGCTGGCCAGTGATGGAGAATCTGGGAGGACAGAGCAGTTTAATAAATAATGTAATGACAGTAATGATGAACACCACACCAGCAGATGTGATCCCTGGGACACCCTGGCTCAGGAGCAGTGGACACAGGCTGAACAGAACGAGTTGGGTTTCTCTTGTCTGTTTAGACTGAGCCAATGACTGCTTAAGATAGTAAGTGCTTGCAAAGGCAATATCTGTTACCACCTTGTTCTGCTTCTTCTGTAGACCCAGCAGAATAGCAGTGCCTCCATCACAGGACACATTTGCAAAGTGCCCTTTAATTTAGGAGATAATGTCTGATTTCTGACATGAGTGACTTCAACATTAGGGAGCTAAATCCTGGTCAAAAACCAATGGGACTTAGAATTATGTTTATGCTCTAGCAAGAGCAGTCACAGAGGAGTAGATACATCTTGTACTTTGAAGTCACTGTGAGGTTTTGAAAGTCTCACTCTGGAGCTAGGTAACAAAAAATGACCTTGACTAACAGAAATATGCTGCAGCTTGAGCCCTTGCTCTTCACTAATGGGTGCTGTGGGGTTTAAATCCTCCTGCATGAGGATGTGTCTCTGTACCTGTTCAAGCATAACATGAAGGAATCAGCTCCCTGCTGAGTGGAAAGGAGTCAGTAACTCCTGCAGAGCTAAGGTGGGACTGAGCACCCTGGTTAGGACTTTAAAGATGTGCTAAGGCTCAGATATTTGGATCTGTCTATTTGACCTCTGGATTAATTCGTTTTCATTATCATGGTAATCCTTGCAAATAGCAGGGTCTAAATAAAATTGGACTAAAATAAGCAAGGGTAACAGTGTAAGAGGCTTTCATAAATGGGGTGCAAAATTAGTTTAAAATATCTAAATAGACCAGACTGTAATTTTTTTCAACCTGTGTTATTTCTTCTGCACCTAGACTCTTTCCTATACAATCCAAAATAAGATATCTTGATTTCTCCTTCTATCCCTGCCTGTGGTCTGTAAAATACCACACCCCCACTCTTGTCCCTGGCTTGGGATCCTGCCTGTGCCTCCCAGAACTGGCAAGAACAGGATGCTCCTTTCCATCATTACCCTTGCAGGAGTAAGTAGTAAATACTCTGCCCTCATTATCCACAGTGCACAATCTTCTTAAAATTAGAGCTGGCTGGGAACCAAGATTTCAGGACCGTGGAAAACTCTGAAATTGTAAATAAAACCTTAATATTCTCATTTGGAATGCAAAGATAACAGTTGCAAATGTCCTCTAAAAGTAGCACTCTGAAAATGGTTGTTTTGGGTCTGTTCAAGCTTTGCTTTTTGCTATTACTTATAGTTTAATTTCTGAAAGGCTAAATGGTGCAATTTTAACATGGTAAACAATTTTGTTTCTGCTTTCTCTTACAAATAATTTTCTTTCAGCATTTATAGTACATTATATCCTTACCTACTGCATATATAATTTAAAAGATAATTCTGACATGTGCTATTTTAAATCTGCCCAATAAAAATACTGCAGATGGCCAAGCTGAAAGTAATAATTTTGATTTTTTTACTTACATGACTTTTTAAAAACCTTTCGTTGCAAAAATAACTGCATTTTGCCAGTGGAACACAGAAAGGAATTGTAAGTTCCCTTTGTTCCCAGGAAGAGATTTAGGCTAATATCTTAGCCTTAGCATTGATGGATCATACAGAAATAGAGAATCATGCATCTATAATCTCATTTCTTAAAACAAAATGCAATCCTTGATCAAACAATTTTCTCTTTGATCTTATCCCTCATGGAAGGTAGAAAAAGCCAGCAGGAGTTTGCTTCTGCTTTGCCATCTATTAGAAGAGAACAATACATTTTTGCAAAAAAATATTAACAAGATCTTCAGAAAATATACAGAATAAACCTCACTGGAAAACTGTTCAAGCACCAGCTCAGTTCTCTCCCACTTCTCCCTTCCCCCTCCCCAAATCCATTCCTTATGGAGAATTGCACCTAAACTGACAGTGTTTTAATTAGAAGTGCAAATCTGGGATCCTGAAGCCATAGTTGCTTTGGGAGGATTTCCCAGATTTGCTGTTAAATTCAAGTCTAATAAAGGCTCTCTTGCTCAACTGACATATTTGTCACTGAATGAATTTATGCAAAACTGTTGAAAGAAAAGCTCTTCTGTGCTTGTGCTTCTGATTGTGGGTCAAATCCACTTTTGGTCTTCTACCCACACAGAGCCTCTGATCTCCAACACAACTCTGTGAATTTGATCCTGATCTAGACAATTCCATGGTTCTGCCTGAAATCTGACTTGGATTAATTGCAAACATTTTGCACCAGTTTTGCTCTTATTTTAAGCAAGTTTTCAATAATGAACTCTGTCAATGTAAAGAGCTTTGCTTTTCCTCTTTGTCACAGCCCATCTGACATGGTTGGTCTCACCACTTTACCTCCTGACATGAACCCAGACTTGCTCAAAAGGCAAAGGAAGAAATTCAATGTGGGGTTGTGGAGCTCTGGGTGCAGAGCTCTTATCCTCTTTCTGCTGTGCCATGGAGAGTTTTGAACGAGCTCACAACTGCTTGCCACAAAATTGAAGTGATCATAATGCAAGTTTCTCTGTTCATGCTGCATTACTAATCTTCTTGCCACATGAGTTTGCTTTTACTTGTTATTGAATCCTAGCTCCTGGTACAAGACTTTGGAGCCCAGACTACAGTGCTGGGTTTTAACGTGCAGTGTCAGGAAAGCCCTTACAAATACAGAAGAAAGAATGTTTTCCACTGATATTCTCATTTGCCTCTCCCAGAGGGACAAATTCTTCCTTTATCTCTCACAACTTTTCTACAGAGCTAAGAGTTGCATATTTTGGTTCCCTGTGGGTAGCACTAACCAGGGAGACAGGGTAAGGAAGTTGAGGGTGCACAGGTACTGGGAGTCCCATGCTGGCTCTGTCCTGGTTTTCTTTCTCTAATTCTTGTTAAAAAGAAAAGGAAAAAAAAAAATTAGAGCTTCCTAACTTTGGCATATGGGCTGGAGATCTGCTCTAGTGATTTCAGGCAAACCCTGCCAGTCCATCTGACCCCAAATCCAACGTGCTGGAAGGAGGCAGTATGGATTATGGAATCCCAGCAGGAGTGCCTTTAAGAAGGGGCCTTGTGGTTGCTCACAGAGTAAATATTGCATCAACTGGATGTGATCTCTGCAAACACACTGATTCTCCCAGATGCAATGGGGGGATGTATATCTGTGAGGCATTAATTATAAATCATGGTTTATTTACTGTTTCTTTCTGCCTAAGCTAATGGCTTTGGACAGCAGTGTATGCTCTCTCTCCTACTGTTTCATCTCTTCTTTTGCAGAATATGTTGGCATTTTTTCCCCCTTCGATTTCCCTTTAATGGGTAAAACCTCATTCTAAAATGAGTTTTCCTGCTTAGTCAGAAATGCATCATGCCACTTGTGGTTCTCCACTCATTGGGCCTTGGATTACTGCAGTGCTAAGTATAAGCATGACTGCAGGAGCAGCTCCGTGCTGTTTTTGAGACATTCACTGAGCATTTTGACAGGCAAGAGGTGCCTAAGCCTTATCAGAGGACTAGCATCCAGGAGCTGGGTTTTTCTGTTCCCTGTGAAGGCCTGCTACTCTGTGGGATCCTGGATAGCTTACTCCATCTCTCTAATTTAGTTCCCAGCTGTGGGAGAAGAGGATGAACCACATTGATGAACCTCTCCTGGGTGGGTGGCCTGAAGCGATGGCCACCAGGTGGAATTTACCTCTGAGCTGATGCTTTGCCCAATTCCCCTTCCTGAGACACTGAATCCCAGCAGCACCAAATGGGCCCAGCCATGCAGGGGGTGATGTGTGCACTCCACAGAACTTTGCAGGTTGTGCCCTTGTGTGTCCTCAGCTGACCCAAAATGACACCTGTGGGTTCTCAACGAGCACAACTCCCCCGCTCAGCTAGTGGGGTGTTGGAAGCACTAGGTGCCAAGGAAATTGGGACTGACATGGGCAGGAAGCCCTCTTGAACTGCAGCAGGACCCATAAAAATACTCCAACAGAGCAGAACTGCAGGACTGAGATAAATCCTTCACTGCCATCCCTGCACAACATCCCTGGCTGCTGAAATGAGATGTTTAACCCTAAAAATGTAGGATAATGCACTCAAATGCTCCAGAGGGCAACTAAAAACAGTACAAATGCAGTACAAGGGCCAGGATAGAGGGATGAGGTGGGACTCTAGGAAAAAATAAGAGTGTAGCTGAAAGGCAAAGAGGTAGATCTGAAGACATGAACTGTCATCCTCTGAAGTACAGGCACAGTGTGACTCTCCCTGTTGCACACAGGGTGCTTTAAGGGATGGATGTTTAGATAGTGATTTGCTGAGAAACACGTGGTCACTTTGGGCTGCTTGGCAGCCCCAGAGAAAGGCAGAGTCATCCCTCTTCTGCTGTTTTGCCAGCTATCACTACAAGGAATAAAACCCCAAGTCTTGTCATGCCTTTGAGCAAAAATTTCACTGTGAAAAAGGCTCTTCATGTATTTTTCTCTCCCTGATGACATTTGTTCACTTTGCTGAGAAAAACTCACAAGGTGACAAGCATAAAATTTTGTCAGAAGCAGTTGCTGGAGAGCCCCAGGAGATTCATTATTCAGGAACTTCCTCAACCTCGGGTGGCCCCAAATTTAACAGCACTCATCCTTCTTTTTGAGCAACAGCCTATTGTGCCTATGTCCTTTCCTGAGTTGCTGGATTCCAGATGGTCTCCCACAGTCTCTTCTTTAAAGTCTACTTTATGAAAAAGCTGTTTTTTTTTTTTTTTCAAAAGATTTAATATGTTTTGGATTATAAGCCATCAGTTCTTCATTTTTCCAAGGTCTTCTTTAGCCATCTACCTTTGCTCACACTAGAGCTCCATTTCTGAAACTTCTGGGCAATAATGCTACAATAACCTAGTTCAGACTTCTTCCAAGGTATCTTGCCTTGGTTCATTTTGCTTTATTTTTTTCCTGTCTTTTGTCAGATTTCCCAGTGTGATGAGAGACAGGCTTTGCTCTGGAAGGAGAGTATTTTCTGCACTGGAAGATATTAACTCTGGCAATCTTTCAAAATATTCCCTTCATTTTGTCTCTCATTTCTAATATAAAATGTGATTCCTCACCAGGACGGTACAAGTTGGATTTTCTCTAGTTTCAGTTTGGAGCCTTTCTTTTTTGTACAGGGACATACTATATCTCCTGTAGAAGTGGTGAAGAATGAATCTGCTCTCCCCAGACAGTGTTTTTAGAAGAGTTTTATGTGCACAGGTGTGCCTGTGTTTTAACATTAAGACTCCCATACTGTGAAGGGAAAACAAATTCAGTGTTTCTGCTCTCCCCTATTTCGCCTGCCAAGATCCATTTGGTGTATTTTAAATCTTTTTTTAAGGCTTCAGAAGAGCTGTTGAGATGAAAAGCTGCCCCCTCCCTCTGTTTTCCTTTCTGCAGTCTGAGATTTTGCTTCTTATTGCAAGCTTCAAGAAATGAGAGAGGAGAAAATTCCTCCTCTGGGAGAGCATCCTGTGCACTTGGCTCCTGCAGCTGGACCCTCGTGGAATCTTGATCTCGTCTCACACCTATACACAGGGCACAAGTGCTCACTTTATTCTTTTTCCTTTCACCACATGAGGACTCATCTCCTTCCCCTCTACTCCTCTGTTCACACACTCGCCTTCTATTACTCCTCATCAGACTGAGTTGGGAGAATTCATTAGTGTATAAAACACGCTTTGAAGTTGTCCAA
This sequence comes from Serinus canaria, assembly GCF_022539315.1. Classification (NCBI taxonomy): domain Eukaryota; kingdom Metazoa; phylum Chordata; class Aves; order Passeriformes; family Fringillidae; genus Serinus; species Serinus canaria. Next base: position 12,671,746 of record NC_066327.1, on the reverse strand, counting down.
ATAACGGTGATGTAACACTTTTGCACTTCTATAGACTCTTTTATCTGAAGATCAAAGTAGTAAGTTATGATTACCATGATTGGATTATTGCTGCTTAGCCTTTGGATCTGAGGGTAAGCAGCAACTCTTCTGGGTAGGCACTAATCAGAATTACTGCATGATTTTATTAAATAGATTGAATGCCTTCAAGTGTGCTGCTGCTGTTGAAGGAAAGGGCTGTGTGCACGAGCTGTGTGCCCTTTCCTGCCATCTGAGCATACAAATCAGCTGCTCTCCAGATGCTCCTTTGATCCATGTGGAAATGGAGGGAAGGCCAAGGCAGCATGAAGACTTCAGAGGTGACAACAGGCTCTGCCCTCTCCAACTCCAGACCCTGCCCAAGCACATAAGAATTTTTGCCCCAGTTTCTTGGCAAGATCCACATTTTGCTTTTCCCAGTTATTTGGCTTCCTCAAGCCTTTCACAATGGATAACATAATATCTCTGTCCTATTTTAATAAATTTGTCTTTACCTGCTCACCATCTTGGGGTGTTGCAATGGGAATTGCTCAGTGAACAAATGCATTCCTGAACTTTTCATGAAAAAGGGGATATGGTTCTTCCTCAGTTACAAGGACAAGTAGTTGGGGTGAAATCTGAGACAAAAGCAGAATAGGCCCCATAAATGCCAAATTCCATTGGAAAAGGTAGAATTCTGAGCCTCCCAGTGGAAGGCCAGCTGTGGGGGTAACACCAGCAAAGAGCAGCTGTGGATGCTTCTTGTGTTTTGTTAGCCAGAGCAATTTGAATCAAGGAGTTCAAAGCTCTTTTGAATGTGTATCCAGTGAGTGTGCACATGATATCTCAGTGCTGATAAAAGTAATGTACAGCATATGGAAGAGTTATTTAAGTGGGACTTCCCTCTGAAAACATGCTCAGGGCTTCCCATCTTAGCTACAGTTATTTTTCTGGAGTGCCAACATTAAAGCAGTGTGTGACAGGCAGCCTTGCAGAGGACAGCACCTGAGGGAGGTGGAGGCCATTCAGCTCCTCACAACCCTTATTCTTTGACAAAAACACTTGGCAGTCGACCTAACTATTAGAGAGACACAACCACACTCAGCCCTGACTGCAGAGCCCAGCTGAGCTGGCTGCTCAGGGATAACTCATTATTGAGAGGAAAGGAAATGGGAAAAAGCCTGCTTCTCTCACTGACTGAAAATCAGCAAGTCTGAGTACAGCATAACAGGGGGTCCCTGGAGGCTCAGAGAGTCTCCTGCTGCTGTCAGGGAGGGGGCTGTGAGTGTCAGAAGGCAGCCCTATAAATCTTAGTGCTCCTCACCATCCTGAGTCAGTGCCCAGCACTAGGAACACAAACAGCACCTTCCAGTTCCACATCAGAGAACACAGAATGTTGTGGGCTGAAAGGGATCTTGAAGTTCATTTCATTCCAATCCTCTGCCAAGGGACACCTTTCACAGGCTGCTCCAAGCCCCATCCAACCCAGCCTTGAACATTTCCAGGGATGGGGCAGCCACAGCTGCTCTGGGCAACCTGTGCCAAGGCCTCACCACCCTCACAGGCAAGAATTTCTTCCCAATATCTCTCCCAAATCTACCCTCTTTCACACAAAACTTCCCAAGATATTTTAAAAAAAGGGAAATGCACTTTCCCTCCTGCTATTTTCAACTTTGTTTTCAATGAAAAACATGAAAAACATTTATTTAGTCCTGAAGAAAGAAATTGCAAAAGTATTTTTAGGCTAATATATCTGCTTTTAGATGAAGTGTTTGAGGACTTATTTAAAACACAGCTGGTGGAATGATTAGTGAATCTGTCACTCAATGGGGGGAGTTTCAGCAAATTTCTTGCTGTCCCCCAGCAACCTCAGTGCTGAAGGCCCAAAGTCAGAACTCTAGGAGAGTGATTAGATATGCCTGAAAGGAAAAGCATCCTGAGAAAGTGGCTTACAGGTCAGTGGAGGAAGCATTCATTACCTCTGCAGCATTTAGACATTTTCAGCTGCCAGAGTGTGCAAATTCAAAAGACTAATTTTTCCTTTACAGAAGAAATTGCGTCGTTCCAACAATGCTCTCTCGGTTGGTTATTTCCTCCTTCTTTCCAAATGAGAAAAAAAGGACAGCAAGGATGATTATTTTAAAAGAATTTCCATTTTCCCCTGGCTTCCTGGCTCTGGTTGCCATGGAAGTGCACAGACTCCAAAGGGGACTGTTCAGTTGGATATTGTGCAATTTGTCAAGCTGTTCCTCTGGTGAGTAACTTTCCCTGGTAAAGTGCATTTTAGAAATAAGTGTGGTCATCAGTTCCTGGTGATTTGCAAGTGCTGCTGTTACCCTGTGACCTGAGCTTGCTCTCCCTGGACATAATTAACTCTGCCAGGTAGAGATAATTGCAACATCATTTGCAATCACTTTTATAAGGCAAGGAGACTTTTCCAGAAGTAGAAGTCCTGATTTTCTTACTTTTATTCTCAAAGAAAGTCATCTCACCACTTCAAGCAAACCAGCACAAATGAATGCACCTGAGCTTTGTCCCCACAGAATCATTAAGGCTGGCAAAGCCCTCTGAGATCATTGAGTCCAACCCTTACCACAGCACTGCCATTAAAATTCACCATTAAACCACGTCCCCAAGTGCCACATGCACACACATTTTGAACACTTCCAGGGATGTCAATTCCACCACTTCCCTGGGCAGCCTGTTCCAATGAAGAGATTTTTTTCCTAAACTTCAATTTAAATCTCCCCTGGTGCAATTTGAGGCCATTTTCAAGGCAGATGTTTGGAGTGTCAGAGAAGACACTGAAATCAAGAAGAGTCATCAGATAAATACCCCTGCTCAGCCTTCTTTTCAGGAAGGAATCAAATTCCTTTTGATTGCTAAATGCAGCTGGTTCTAATTTCTCTAATGCTAAATTTTTAGCAAAATAAGTAAGTACCCTGCAAATGTAAGTTTACAAAGGATGGAACAGAAATAATTTCATTGAACAAAATCCAAATCAAACCTCTCACTAAAAAAAAAAAAAAACCAAAAAAAAAAATAAAAAAAACCCACAATTTTTTTTCCTAATCAATTTCTGATTTAGATTTTGCTCAAAAACTGGCTAAACCCTTTCAGTATTGGGAAGATCTTGATGAAATTTAAAATGCATCTGTCTTTCAAAATCAGAAGTCTCCTGTGAATTTTTTCAAGTGGGCTAAAAGGAAATTTAACTAAACAGGAAAAAGAGCAGAGGAAAATGCTCAGCATTAATTACAGGTACATGATAAATACCTGGTTTGCTGTTCCCCAGTCACACCCCTCTGATGGAGTGCAGCAGAGAGACTGAGGAGAAGCAGTGAACACGAACACACAGTACAGATCAGCCAGAGCACTGTTTCCATGTCACAAAAAATGAATAACCATGTCCACAAGATGCCTATAAATAATAGATTGTATCTATTGACTGGAGAGCAGCCAGCATCTATCTCTCTCCTTCCTGCCTGGGAGTGCAGCCATTCATCATCTCTGCCAGCAAACCTCCCTGCTCAGCACACCCAGCCGTGGTCATTGCCTGGCACAGCCCACTGCACCCTGCAAAGCTCTGGCTCTGGCCTCTGCAGGCCAGTGCAGACCCTGTTAGCTCTTTATCCCAAGCCAGCTGGAGGGTGGATTTTGCCTTGTGCCATGTTTCCTTGCCCACATTGAGCCTCACAGTCTCTAGGGCACACCTGAGCATTTCCCAGCTGTGGTCCCTCCTTGCTCAGAGGCTCTCCCTGCTCAGGCAGCCCTGCTGATGCTCCCAAAACATCCCCTGTCCAGGGTCTCTCTCAGATACAGATGGGATGAAAGCTTCATCCACCATTTCACTCCCAGCACAGGCTGACCATGATATCTCCAGCTCTGTTCTCTATGAGACACATTATAATGAGTGATTTCAAGCTGTGCTGCCCAGTTATCACAAGATACCCTAGTGTGCCATGATCTGAGTGTGCATTTCCCTTCTACTCACAGCAGATTTTGATATGAATTTAGAATGTGTATCCTTTGTGTTTTAACAGTAAAGAGAGGCTCCAAAAAGTTGGGTTAATTTTTGGAGATCTTAATTTAATTTTCCTCTATTGAGGCACAAATGATGTCTGCATTCACCAGGTGATATTGTGTGATATTTATCCACCTGCCAAACCTGAGACGGGACAAGGTTCCTGCTGTCAGCTCAGCTGAGAGTAACTGCCTATTCTAACTCATGATATTTTCAAATGAAGAATAAATACCTTTCTGGAAGATCTGTTTTAACCAAATGTGTTTCATTTTAGTCAAACATAAATTTTCTGAGTCACAGGAAGAATAACTGGATTAAATTTAATAGTCTCCAATATACAAGAAGTCGCTTTTGGGCTCAAACCATATGAAGGAACATATTTTGTGATAACAAAAAATAGAAGATCAAGATAGGAAGCTGACAAGAGATGCTATTTTCCTTCCTGTTTTTGCATCCTTTTCACAACAGTCAAATTATTTTTTTTCAGAAAATAATGGAGAAGATGAAAAATTCTGATGCCTTGTTTTGCTGCAGAGGAGATGGGAAGCCTAAGCATCCCCTCAGCCTCCTTCTCAAAGGCCTCAGGTCCATCCTAAGTGAGGAATGGCAGCAATGTGCTGGACTTTAGCGAGGTCCTACCCCCACAGCTGCTATACACTGTGCTTATTTTAAGCTCTGAAGACAATTTATCAAATTACAGTTCTGAAAATGGTACAATGTGAGTCATATTTACTTCACATTTTTCTTTCCGCAGGCTCTTGCTATTGGCTGTGGGTTATTTATTACCTCTGATGCCTGCACTGAGAAGCTCCTTTCTGGGTCTGTATTTCACCTTTAATGAGTGCTTTTGCAATTTCATGACCGTTTTCTGAAGCTAAGGTGGCACTTAGCAGAGCCTAATGGTTTATGGCCCATTTCAGAGTCACTGATTCCTGCCTGTCCCTGTGGAGCTGTGCACAGCTCTGAGCTGCTGCTTCTCCCTGACCCTGCTGGGTACCAGCCCCTGCTTTGAAAGCTTTAAGGGCAACAACAGGGGCTGTCTCACCTCAACCAGGACAAATTGGTCCACGTGGCAGGGCCTGTTCCACACACAGGGGGGCCACTGGTCAGTGATGGTGCAGAAGGTGGTCACACACTCCAGTGGGAAATGTCTGAGAGCTCTCAGCCCCCTTGGTTTGAAGCCACACATTTACCCTCGAGTCATTCCTGGATGGATTCCCTGCTCATGCTCGTGTTTCAGCGCCCAAAGGCACAACACAGACTTCCACCAGCTCCAGCTGGGACTCTCCATCACTGGTTTCTGCCTGCCCTTTGTCACATTCACCCAGTTGATGCCTAGACATGAAGGATTCAGAGCTTCCAGGACACCAGTCAACCTCCTGCAAGGAGGCTCTGAGCAGGTAACCCACAGCTCTGCTCTCTCTTGGCCATCCACAGGTCACCAAATTCACAGCGTGTCTTCAAAGTCCTTGGTAGGTTGTCCCCAGTGCACTTAAAAGCCTGTTTAAAGCTCTGCCTAGTAAGACTGTCCTTAAAAAGGACAACACTTTCCTTCAAAAGCAAATTTCTGTCTCTTTGGGGCATTGATGTTCCCTGGGGACTGGTCTGAGACTGAGGAATGCACATTTACAACAGCAAGTTATTGCTGCAAACCTCACCACCTGCTGTGCTGAGTGATGTGTCTGTGGTTTTGATCTTACTCTTTTTTTTAAATGATAAATACATAGTGGCATATGCACTTAAAACAAGCACGATCTGGAAAAAAATAACAAACAAACCTTCAGACAAATTTCCCCTGGTCCTTTCCAAAACAAAACTGAAATAAACAACCCAAAAACCTGTACAAAAACAAAATACACCCCTGCACTTGCTCCTTTCTGCTGGGGAGAGAATGACAGAACAGATGTATAACAGAAGCTATTTATGTTGGTTAATGCATTACTGGGGAGATGCTGAGAGATAGTAGAGATAAGTTTAGAAGCAAGCACATAGGAAATACATTAGAATAGAGCAGATATCCCCACCTGCCCACAGTGTCATTCTACCAAGTGTTCATTTTTAAGTCATGTGTCACAGAAATCCTGCACTGGGTTCATGTGAAAAATACATGTGAAACAGGGAGCGGGCTCAGAGCCTTTCTGCACAACAACATCCTACAGAAATTCTCACTCTTCTGCTTCCTCCTGGCTTTCACATCACACAGAAATATCCCTCTCCCCTTACAACCATCTCAAGGAGCTGTACTCAGAGTACTGGGAGTTCTAATAATTCCCATATTTAATTTTTAAGTTTTTATCATCTTGCCAATAGTTGTAGCAGTAAGAAACTGCTCTTGTGTTCCATGGGAAAATATTGGTTTCAATGAAATTGTAATTTTCATTATCAGGATGATTAAATCAAGAAACATTAAAATAACAATGATGGAATAATTCTCATTTCCCATTTCAAAGCAAACTGAAATCACACTTTGAAATGGTGATTCAAAGGATGTTGTTTAGCTAGGGCAAATCTTGTTAGCTGGATCAAACCCACTGATCTTTCCCTGACACTTTTTATTAAAGATGGTACCAAATTTGCTATTCCTTTAAGCCTCAGCTTTTCACCTCTCCCTGCTCCTCCTTGGATCAGAAACCACCTATTGAAATGGCCTCAAAGGAAGACATTTTATTTCCTAAATAAAATCAATGACAAAAACAACAATGAGAATAAAAATCACAAAAACCTGATCCTAATGCATGGGACTGGTTACAAGACAGCAATAAAACTGAAATTCCCTCTGCTGGGAAGACTTTCTGGATTTTCTGCCTGGCCTCCTACTAAACAATGAGCAGATAATAAAACATATTCATAAAGGCTGTCACTACCAAAGTGCCCTGCAGGCTGTTATTTCCCTGCTATCACAAGCTCATTAACATTTGGATAAATTGGCATCTGATAGCCAAAGAGCTGGTGCTCAGTATTCCCTGCTATCCCAGGGGAGCTGCATGGAGTTATCTCCCCTTGTCTATGGAGCTGTGCCTCCTTCTCATTCCAGCCTGCTGTGGTGAGCTTTGATGCCACCACAGCAGGCTGGAAATCAACCTCTGCCCACTGTCTTCACCCATAAGATGGGTATTTCTGGGTGAAACTTCCTTTGAAAAGAAGGGAGACAAAGTCTTCAAAAGGAAGTAAAAATTATCCAAGTAAATCACAAGAGTCATTCACCAAAAAGTCCCTTTAGGAACACTTTGAATGTTGGGTCCTACTGAACTTTCAGGCAGCAGAACTATTGGCTGAAATGGAAAGCAGGATGAAACTTGGTCTTTCTTTAACCTTTTTAAAGGCCAGTAACAATTAAGCCACTCATTGTGCTCCACAATGTTTGGCACAGACCGTACAACCTCTCAGCACCTACTATAATACAGCACCTACCTAAAACAGCACCTACTGTATTATTTCTTCCTACCTTGCTGGAAGCTTTTATCTTCCCTGTAGTGCTAGAATCATCTTATTACTAGTAGCAACAAAATAAATGACTGGCAAAAATTTGATTGCAATTGGGCGGCTCTAGAAAAGCTTGGAATAATTTCCGTAAATTCCCTCAAAAGAACTCCTCAAGAAAAAATTGGTATTTTCATGGTGTCAAATTTGAGGTCCCAAGTTCACAGCTGTGAGACCAGTGAACTTTTGGATCCTTTCTGAGTCTGTAACTGATTCACAAAACTACACTTTGGTTCAGGAATGGAGGTCAAAGTAGAACCTGTTCAGCTTCAAAGCACACAGAAAGATTAAACCATGAGAACTGAAGAAAGTTCATTGGGGAAGGCAACCCACCTTGGAGAAATATCACATCCTTGCTGCATGAAAGCTCCTAGGGAGAACCAGAGGCTGTTGAATATCCCAAACTCATTTGTCTGGTCATTGGCTGGCTGGTCCCGTCCTTCCTCGTACTCCTCAGTGTGCCACTCGTAGGGGCTGAAGCGACTCACCAGGAAAAGGACAACGCTCACTCCAATGTAGGCAAAAACAATGCACATCCATATCTCATAGGCCAAAGGATCCAGAAAGGAAAAAACTCCTGGTTTGGACTTTTGAGGTTTTTTTATCATTATTGATATACCTAAACTCATGAATGGTTTGGAAAAGTCTATAACTTCTTCTCGAACCAGGGTGATGGTTAATGGTGCCACAGCCACATCTGCCCTCTGAAAAAGGAGACAGAAAAGGGATTTTCAGACTGGGGATAAAATGTATCTACTAACTGCAGTGTATGTCCTTTGATCTCTGTTTAACCTTGCTATCTCAGAAGAAATCAGACAAAACCAATTCCAAGAAAAAGGTTAAAAAGGAGAAGCCCATAATATTGGTGGATTATTTCCATTTTATCGCTGCTGATTACCAGATCTGTTTTGAAATCACAGCACTTTCTTTTTGCAGCCACCCAGCTCTTCTCATCTGATTTATCCACTGATGTCACAATATGATGAAGATGATTTTCTCTAAAAGAGCTTTATCATCCAGACATCAAAAGAGGCAAGGAAAGGCCAATCTCCTGAAAAAGGATGTCAGGATGTTTACTTCCATCAGGAACTGTCTTTTGATTGCATAACTGATGCAGGAGAAGAGGAAAAATGTTCCAGCAACACTGATATGCACTCTCCACTAATTTTGCAGTCCATCTTGAAAATGGAGAGGGAAATACATTGAAATGGCTGGCAGCATTTACAGTGGAGCTACCATCAGAAGACAGATCATCCCCACTCCAACACAGTCTCACATGGACTTGGGGACTGATGTTCCCTGCATGATTTCCCTTTCCTTTGTAGGGAAAGGGAAATTAGATTCCTCTATCTGAGGAATGACCTAAACATCACAGAGCATGAACTATCACACCAAACCAGGTTTAGAAGTGTAGGGTGCAGGCATACATCCCTGATGATGGAAATGAGTGGCTGGACAGAAAGTTATCTCATCCTTCTATTCACCATTCATGTGCTGAGTGTTTGAAATCTTTTTATTTCATCCTGCCATTACCATGCAAATATAAAACAGAGTAAAATTTGGAGATTCTACCCATGGGAAAGTATGACCTTTCAATACTTGTTCTTCTACAAATGTAAAGAAAAAGAATCTTTGAACTGTTGAAAGGAAACATTCTGACATTTCCATAGGCACAGAATGTGCCGTCTCTCCCTAAATTAAAACATTTTACTTGGGCTGATTGTTTGAGCTGCAGTCCTCTGGAGAGCTCAGGCTGAGAGAGGGCAGGACTCCTTCTAACTCTGGAACGTGATCCCAGCTACCAAGAGCTAACTGTGGAAGTTGGAAACTCACCCCATAGACGAGCTCTCCCACCATGCCGTTCCAGGTCTTGGTGTCGGGGTCCCGCGCGCCGTACTTGCCGTCGCGCACGATCTCCAGCCGGTAGTGGTAGCCCACGTGCTTGGCAATCTCAGCAGCCAGCTCCACGCAGTAGCCCTCGTACCTCTCATTGCCCTCAAACTGGTTGGCGTTCTTCTTGAGCATCACGTACGGGTCCTCCTGGCACACAGAAGAGCAGCATTGAGCCCCACTCCTCATCCCAGAGGTGCACACCAGCTTCTGGTCGCCCTGCAAAGCTCTAGCTCTGTGTTGCTGTGCCAACGCACACAGCCAACATACTGTGGGCTTATTCTAGAAGGTACAAAGTCTGTTTTGTTTTTTATTTTTTTATTGTGGCATATTCTTTTTATTCATGCAGAATCAATGTACAGCTCCTGCAGTGATGGACCTGAGGGGAATGGAGTATCTGGCGGGATTTGGGTGACAAACCTTTCAGTGTAGTTCTGTAAGGGGTATTTAATGTATCTGAGCTGTGAATTTTTAAAGGCATGCCTGCCTGTGTGGGCAAAGGGAGAATAAAATCTGCTGGACAGGAGAGAGCCCTAAAGTCTTTAACTCAGTTTGGGTATTGTGCCTTCTCTGCAGACTCCCAGTAAGCAATCAACAAACAAATTAGTAATATTTCATGTTTCTGCAGGGTAAGTGTATACAATGACACAATACATACATTGTGGGCTACCTATTATTCCTTTGTGATTACAGTGGAGATTTGCTTTTTAAAGCAATGATTCATCCTCTCCGAACAAAACAGCTTATCCTTCCCAAAACTGCAGCCCCCATTCTGTGGGATAAATACAAATCACAGGTACAATGCTCCTGATTTGCCTGTGTTGATGCCTCTACTATCTTGTCATAATCTTTTGTATTTTCTACGCTTAAGCATGAAAGCTCTTTAATACCTATTTAATTAGCCACAGCAATTTGCAGATACCTTAATGGAGCTGGCAGGAAACAGTAAGTGCTATTATTGTTGTTCTTGTTATTATTATCATTATCATTATTATTATTATTATTGCTATTACAAAAATGATATAATACAAAGAAGGGCTCACGAGTGGGAAGAGGGAGCTGCACATCAGGGAGATGGGGGAGAGGGAGAGCTGGCATGGAAGTCATGGCACTTACCAGGATAGTTGTGACTATGTAGGTCCTGTTCTGCAGGCTCGTAGACTCGTTGCCACTTTGAGTATCCACAGCTATTGGGACCAGCTTCTCATCTTCATTCCAGTAACCAATCTGCCCAATACAAAACCAGGATTAATATAGCTTTGGAATATTAGCCAAGGTACAGCAACAGGGTCATCCAAGCCAGATCAGCCTTCTCTGCATGTTCATACCCAGTCAGAAATCTCCTCTCCTGATTTTTCATGCCTTTGGTGAGGGGGACAGGGAAATTCCCCCTCCCACTGTGCCTCCAGCCTGAAAATAATAATGTGCATGATGTGCTACAGTAGCACAGTGCTTGTATGCATACAAAAACATTTCTCACATTATACTGGTGATTATTGTCATTCCTATGAAGAAAGTTCACACTTTCCCTGTATGACTTCCAAAATTATTCTAATGGTCAGCTTGCCTGCTGCAGGTGCAGGTGCTAGAGGGTGATGGAAAATTATCCTGAAGCTGAAAGCTTGCATGAATACAGGACTGACTCTTGGGACATCTTGAGACAACAGGACAAAAAATCAAGTCAGAACTTCCCCCCCATTCCTCTGCCAGTGTGAAAAAGTTTGGGGTTATGAATAAACTGAACACTTATTAAGGGAAAAATTCTGAGGTTAAATTCTGCTTAATAATAATCAGGGATTTGGGTAGCTCTATCACTCCTTGCAGGTAAAGCATAGTGCCAGCAAATATCTCTAGGAAGATCATGGTTGAGGTTATCAACTTGGAGGGCTTGATTTTTTAAGAGGTTTTGCATCACCTCATGTAAGTATGAAGCTGCCTGAGCTCTGCTCATATGAAAGGAATTTCTTATGATAAATGGGAAAAGGTATTAACCAGGGCATGACCAGGAACCTGCTGATGGCAGATTAGAGATCGTGACAGCTGAGGAGGAAAAAAATCTCTGCAGGCTTCTAATAGCTCTTCATTGCACAGACAAAAAGAATGGAAAGTGAGGAAAGGGCTTTCAAAGCTCTGTCCTAGGGCAACAAAAGTGGAGACATGGATGTTTGCTTTGCACCTCTCAGCTGGTAGATCTAAATACAATATGCATGATGGCAATGATGTACATGTCTTCCAAACAAATATTATTTCTGGTAGTAAATACATAGAAAAATCAATACACTCAGGCACTCAATTTCCTCTCCTCTAGACTCTCTACAGATTGCCAGCTTTACTTACTGAAGTTCAGAGACTCAAACTGGGCATGATGCTGCCTTTGTCCTCTTATGAATACTTTGCAGTGGAGGATGGCTGCTTTGTACATCTTTAAAATTACATTTATTTTATTTGTCAAAGAAAATTTGCCTTTTTTCACTAGACTGTGGGGGGCTTTGATCTCACACTTGCTGCTGTCATATGTAAGCATAAATTTGAGATAGGGGCTGTAAATATGGAACTTTCATTATTTACATTTTTCTAAGTTTCAAACAGGTTTTTTATCTTTCAGGGGCCTGAGGAGATGCAGAGAATGCCCCTTTCCAAAATACGTAGTAACTCTCCTTTATCAAGGAATAACTGAGTTATTCTCTGTTCTTCAAATACATGGTATCTAAAGTGGGACATAAGCACCTAGAGTCAGATTTTCAAAAGGATTCATGTTTCAAGGGCTTGGCATCTCTGAATAAGGCCAGATTTTTCAAAGAGCCAGGGATACAGAAAGGGATCAAGACTTCAGAAGAGCTCAAAGGTCTGTGTAGCTATTGGGACGTGGTTAGTGGTAAACCTTTTGTCACTTCAAGGAGAGCAGAATTAGGTCAACATAAAGGGTTCACTTACAACGCTTGGGGCAAACAGCTTCTGCCTGGCTCTGCCTTTGTTTATCCTTGGAAAAGTGGAAGGGCAAAGCCAGACCTAGTGCTGGGCCAGCACCAACACACTGTGCCAATAGCAAAGGTGAGCTGACCAAGTTTTAGCATCCTGGAAAATTTTTGCCACACCTGAGATGCCCTTGTTGCTGTTGATAACACCTTCCAAATGTTGTAATTTTTTTTAGCAAAACACCACGAGTCCTCCCTAGTGCTTGGCTTTGCTCATGCCTAGAGCTGGGAATGCCCTTGTTGTGCCTCCACAAACAAACTTTCATGAACAGGAATGCCTGCTGAGACCCAGCCACGCTGCTGACACAGGATGTGAGGTCACTCCCTGCCTTACCTTCCTGATCCCATCGTGCTTCATCTCAATCACGTGGAGGGTGTAGTTGGTCCTGCGTCCTTTCTCGTTAAACTGAACGTTGCCAGACAGTCCTTCAAAACGGACCTTAAATACACAAATAGCAATGAAGACAGTGAATTGGTCAGCTTCTCATGCAGTGGTGATTCAGCAGCAGTGAGAGGGGAGGGGAAGAAGGGTGCTGAGTGCAGTCATTACTCTCAATTCCATGCAGGGGAGGCAGCATATCTGCCTGAAACTGGTTCGTCACTAAGGCTCACTCTCTACAGCATGCCTGGCCATAGCCACAGCCATCCTCTTAATTGACTCTTTCATTAAAAACCCCTTTCTCTTAAAACTCAGTGGTTTAAAACATAGAGCAGCCTAAGAGCTAAGTCACCAATGTGAGCCCATCACCTCTTGGGATGTGACAGTGAGCCAAATCAGCTCTGAACCCCTTGAGTTTGCAGGGTTTTGTATTTTCTAAATCTGTTCTGGAGTCAGGATTTGGTAAAGAATTTGTCAGCTCAAATCAGGAATTGTAAATCAGGAGGAAATATGAAACCATGGTCACAGCTCCCAGCCATTAATTTTGGATAGAGAGGAGTCTATAAGTTATCAAGCAAATTTAATTACCTCTGCACCAGATTAATAAAATCTAACAATTTAGTATTGACATTTGCATAGGAAACTCTGAACCGTAAATCTCTGTGGATAATGCAGCTGAGCTCAAGTGAGGCTCATGTCACATCCCACATCCTGAACTTCCCCAAAAGGGCCCAGCCTGAAATAGAGAAGGGCTTCTGACTGGAATCACACACTGTGGGGACCACGCAGTGGGGACCGGGAACAAGGAAAAATTAGTGCAGATTTGGGTTTCTATGGAGACCACCCAGAGAAGTGGTCTTTTTCTGCCTTTTTACTTGTTTTGGACAAACCTCTTGTCCCTGTAACTGAAGTCTTCCCACATGAAAAATGGGGACAGCTATTTAACAGCCTTTTTAAATATCCTGAGATCCTCAGAATAAAGACCCATGGTGAAGAAATGAGGCTGTATCATTACAGAGGAAATCTGTTGTTAATCTGGTTAAGCCGTGTTTGTTTTCCAGCTGTTACAACAAAGATTTGTCATGAAAATGAACATCTGCCAGCATTTTCTGAAGCTCTTTCAAATCAAGAGGTATTCCTGGTGACATTTGGACAAACATGCTTTTCCCTTCTCACAAGACACAACATGCTCATAAAAAATAGATGCGCTGAAAAAGCACCATTGTCTTAAGCACTCCCAAGCCTGCTTTTTTTCATGTCTCCTTTGGTTTTCCTTTCAGGTTCTGACCCATTCTGAAGCTCAGGTCACAGGTGCTTGTGCTTTGTAGCTTTGTATGCACTAAAAGGCAGGTTTACAGCATCAATTTCTTTATCTGAGGGAATGAAATCTTAATCCTGTGATATCCATGTGGTACTGAAAAGGCATCTCTGCTATCCATGCTGCAGGAGGCAGCACAGCTTTTCTGCCATGCACCATCCTCTGAGGGTAAATGAAAAATATAAAAATGCAATGCAAAATGCAAAAAATTCACTGCAAAATGCAAAAATGCTGTGCAAAGTACAGTGAGGACTGACTTCAACAGGGCTAAGCACCAGTCAAGTCCACTGGAGACACTTAAGAACATTTCTGTGTAAGACATGGATGGGCATGTGGCTCTTTGCTGGGACATCTGGAGCAGAAGGATGCTGTTGTGGCCTTCTGTTTTACAGGGTTAGTCAGCAGTTAGGGACTGGCTTTCTCCTTATTAGATGTGCTGACCCCATAATGATAAAAGACAAATTTGTTTGAAATTATCATAACCTTTTTAAAGTAAAATTGAAATCTTAGTGTAGTGGTTTTAAGCAATAGTTTGTGGGTCTTTTCCTGCAAAAAAAAGAAAAAAGGTAATTATCTTTAATAAAAACATACATTCTTCTCAACCACGCCAGATTTCTGCTTTTAAAAAAATGAAGAATGCTTCCTATTTCTTTCCATCTTTATTCCTGCCATCCATGAATCCTTGTTAGGTGGAGGTCAGTCTATTACCCCAGACAGAACAACAGGACAGAAGGAAATGGTCTCAGGGGAGGTTTAGATTGGACATTAGGAAAAAGATCTTCTCCAAAAGGGTTGTCAAGCATTGGATGGGCTGTCCAGGGAGATAAGTGGTGGAGTCACCATTTCTGGAGGGACTTAAAAGATGTGTGGAATTTGCAGTGCTGGGGACATGGTTTAGTGGTTCAGTGAACTTGGAAATGCTGGGATGATGTTTGGACTCAATGATCTTAGATTTTCCAACCTAAATGTTTTTATGGTTCTGTGGTTCCTTCCTACACCTAACAGAAATAAGGCACTTTGGGAGCTTATTCCAGATGTTTGAGTAGAAGCAAGTAGAGAAACCTTTTGCTTTTAAAAGCCTATAAAACTTTAGTTAACAAATGGGAGGTGAAGAGAAAGCACACTGTGAACAGCTGTAAGAATTGCCTTAACTGTGAGTCTTCACAGAAAGGATAACTCAAACCTTCAATTTTATCATAAGTTATTCTATTTCCTTCTGCCTCTTTCTTGCTACATTATGAAATACTGGAAGATTATCAAATTCATACTTAGGTTTTTTGCTAGGAGGCTCCTTGCCCTGCCTGTTTCAGTCTTTTATTTTGATCGTTACAACTGAGCTAGTCAAGACTTTTAAAAGTTATTATTTTTCATCTGTCTAGAGGCAACTTTTACAAATGGGTCTTTGTGTTCTTCACCCAAAGTCACACCAGCTGAAAAATTAGGACTTTTGAAATTGTTTTAATGAAGATATAAGGAAACTTCAGAGGATATTTTCCAACACACACACGAAACGCCTGTATTTTCTAACTGTCTAATTGTGATATCTTATTCTCATAAATTCAATAAAGAAAAATGCTGGAGCAGCTATTGCTCATCAGAAGACTTCCAAGTATTTCATGTTTATTAGGTAGCCTATCTCCCTAATGCATCAGGGAGGCTGATTTTATTATAAGGGCTTGGAGAAGCTGTGACAGTGATTTGCCCAAGGTCATGCAGAAAGTCAGTGACAGGCTTGGGAACAAATTGAATCCAAGCAATAAAATCAAATCAGATGCAAGATTTGGTTTTAAAGGAATTGTTGTTTACCAGTAAGCCAAAACCAAATCAAAACAAAATACTTGAAGAACTTTACATATTATACAAATGAACCACATAAATGTTTGGGGTTTTTTGCCTTCTTCACAGTTAAGGAAAGAAGATGGGATAAGCTGTATTTGGATAACACTGAACTAGCAGTATTTGCAAGGAATCCATCTATTTCTGTCTGGAAAAGAAAGAAAAGTGCTAGAAGTAAATGTCAGTCTTGAAATTTAATGAAATTTTAAAATATTCTACCTTGGTAAGTCTTTGATAAGAGTGAATTATTTTTCTTTCTTGCTGTAAGTTTCACATTGTATTTTTGTTTATTCAAAAATCTAAACTTTATGCAGGAGGAAAAAAAGCAAGACTATCAGATTTGAGGAATAAAGTATCTAAATGGCTGCCCTTAAGACTTTTATGAGCTCTCACAGTATGAAACAAGCAATAATCTGCACTTTGAGAACATTTTGGTGACAGCCAACACATAAGGCAAAATTCACATGCATTCACTAGCAGGCTGGAACTGAAGCTGAGTGCACAGAGAGTAAAATAATCTGCAGAAAACATGGTCTGAGCAGCTCTGTGTCTTAGGGAGGGGAGCATAAAGATAGGGACCCTTTATGGGATAATATTTTGGCTTTAGAACAACAACAGAAATCAGAACAGGCAAGGTGTCCTAGGGTGATGTTATGATTCCTGCATCCCCAGTCATCTGTTCTGTTTATGCTGGATATGATGTTCTGTGCCTTCAAGACTGGCTCTGAAGTGTGAATGTTTTGTTTTGGTTTTGTCATCAGCCTGCTCCCCCACGGCTGGTGGGACACACAGACATGGCAGTACATAGTGCTGCTTTGGCTTTGTGCTTGGCCTTTTGCTTTGCTCTTGCTCCTGCTTTGCTCCTGCTTTTTGCTTCTGCTCATTAGTTTAGCTAAGCATTCAGAATTTTCCCTGGACTGTTTTTCCTTTCCCTTTTTTGGAACCACTCGAACCTGGTCTGGACTGGGATCTGGCAAACACCGAGAGTTTGCACCTTGAGGCTGCAGCTGCCATCCCCAGCACCGGAGGGACCAATAACAGAGTGACCACTCCAGGACAGACTTTCTGAATTTGTCATCTCTTCAGAGCAGTGACAGAGTGGTGTCATCCAGTATTGTCCATTTTGTGTGCTGGGGGGTGCTAAATAAACAGGTTCTTTCCACTTCTCTCCGAGGAATCTTTCCCAAACCGGTTGTGGGGAGGGGCGCTGTGGGTTTGCTTTCTGGAGGGGCCCCCTTTTGGAGATTTTCTCCCAAATTTGCCCTAAACCAGGACACAAGAACACATCAGATGCTACCAGAAAGAGCAGTTTGCTGGAAGCACCCCTGAGCTTTTCAGACCTCTCTTCTCCAGAAAGATCAGCTCCTCCTCATCCCAAGGGATTCGTGCTTCTGCTGCTGCCCACCCATCCTGCCCCACCTCAGGCTGTGCCCAGTGTGCCCCCAGCACGCCCACACCCCCAGGCTGGTTGCCAACCTGCTGCAGGGCTCTCTGGATGTCGATGCCCTGTCCCCAGGGCACGGCGGGGTTGGCCAGGCAGTCACCGGCATTGCCGCGGCGGGAGATGTCGATGCGCTGCCGCCGAAGGTTCTGGAAGGCCTCGGCCATCACCCGCACGCCGTCGTAGGTGAGCGCCGACGTGTACTGGAAACAGAAAGGGCACTCAGGGTAACCCTCCAGCTGGCTTGCTCTGATGCTGTTTGGTTTTTATCTTTTTTTTTTATTATTTTATGCATTCCCTGTATTCTTCACACATGTATTTGTAGTTCTGTAGTCTATAATGTGAGTGGCTGATTTTCCTGGTAATTTTCCATAGCCTTTCCCTAGGCAAAAAAACCAAAACAAATTCCAGAGCTCCAAGCCCCAAGAAGTACAAAGCCCCTGTGCTATCTTGGTTTTTCCGTGGAACCAAGGTTGAGAGCAACTCTTCAAGATACATTTTATGGACAGAGCACAGCTAACGATTAGGGAAGGACTCCAAAGCAAGACTTGACCTGAGAAGGAATTACATCACCACTTGTCCTCCTAATTGGTGCTTTTTATCAATTCTGTTAATTCCTAAAACCTATAAAAATGTACTCATCCCTGTGGGGATAGGCTTCTGTGGACATCTTTCCATAACTACCCCTGAAAGCCTTAAAAAAAAATCCACTCTTATATTGCCTCCTTACTAAAAGTATCTCAAGTTTCATTTCCAGGTTAAGAAAATAGCAACTCTCTGTCCTCACCTCCTGTCTATGAAGTTCAACAGCATCTTGCTCCACTGCCCAGTAATCTCCACTGCCCAGTTGACCCTAAAAGTTGGTTTTGACTTTCACAGCTGGGAAGTGAAGGAGAAGCTCCTGATTTCACTCCCTGAAGAAGACTCCACCCTAAAAGTCTTTCACCTGTTCCCCCAAGTATTTGTTTAATCAGAAATATTGACTTGAACTTTGAAGGAGCACATTATACTGTGTAAATGTGAGCTACATGAAATCAAACAAGGGACTTTTTCTGGTCACAGATGGAGACCAGAAAATTCCATCTCAATTGGCAAAAATTCTGCAAAACATGAGTTTATTCGAGCAGAAACTTGAACAGAAAGCAGTGTAAAACTCTTGGCAAGAACCATTAGTGTTAGCTCTTTTTTCTGGGATCACCTACTGCTTTAGTTATTTTCAACTTTCTTAAACTAATCCCAAAGCTAACATATCTGTGGCAGAGTGTTTGTCTCAAATGTACTCATTTTCAAATATTAAACAGAAAAAAACAACCTCTCCCTCCACTCATCCCTCAACAGCTTCAGGGCCTTTTGTGTCAGGAATTAAAATATTTTTTCCCTCTGTTGTATGCGCTGATTTGAAATTCTCAAAAAGAACATCTGGAAAGACTTTATTATCACTGGATGTCTTGTAAACAAGTCAAAGGTTAAGGACTCAAAGAGGCTTTTTGTTTTTTATATATTGAACATTATGAGATATTTAACTCTTAGCTTCGAGGGGGTGAAAACTGGGAGAGTGAGTGAATACATTAAATTCTGTGTTTCTTAAGAGGCAGTAACTGCAGCCTAGTAAAATTCAGATAATGTTAAGGCAAATGGAACAGCTAATGTTCATAATTACACTGAGAGTTTCTCAAGTGAGAATAAAGAGCCATGTGTGATCACAAAGAGGTGAGCGTAACTTGAACTGAGCCAGATGGAACCAAATGAAATGCATTTTTTTAATATCACTTGCCTTTGGCCTCTTCCAGTCCACACGTGGATGCTCTCTGGCATCATTGTTCCTCCACTGTTGCATGATCCTGGCAGGAACAGTATCTGTGTAATTCACCAGCTGGAAGCCAGTGACATTGGCTCCACTCTCTCTGAATTTGGTCAGGTCAATGTCCATGAATCCCTGGTACAGGAGAGAAACAGGAGAAGCTCATCAGAGGAAGACACATCTAGATGGGAAAGAGGAATCCTGCCTATGGATGAATATGGCAGACAGCTCAGGAAAAATATCTTCCCTCTGGGAGGAAATGTCCAACTCAGGAGAGGCACCAGTTCCCCAACCATGGTGTGAACCTGCTTTTCTTACAGGTTCTGAGCCGGCCATATCCTGCAGTTACACCCAGGGAGACAAAAAATCATATTAACAACAGCTCACTTGCAAGAAAGCTAGCAGAGTAATGGAAAAATGTATCCTGAATAATGGATAAAATGGACAAAATTTGTAAAATATATTAAAAAGTATTTGTCAACCAGCTCTAAAATTTACACAGAATTGTTCACCCAGCCCCAATTTTCATGGACTCAGTAACCACTGGATAGGCTACTTCTTTTCAAATCCCAGCTCATAGGGAAAAACAAATTCTGAGCAATGAAGTTTCAGCAGATGAGGAAGGAACTGACTGGTCAGCTTCTTGAAGGAGTCTTACTATTAGAAAAGCCAGTTTATAGAATTCGCCCATTTGGGGAAAAGAAGGTGCTTTTCTAGACTTTGGATTACTAATGAAATACATTTCTTTCATTTCCTTATTGTTCTTGTGCATTTCTGGCTCTCTGCATGTGATGAACACGTGTGCAAACGCACATGTGCATTGATCAGGGTGGCACTGCAGAGTTAGTCACCCCCTTGAGTCAGAGGTGAAAAATTAATTAGAGACACACTGCAATATGGAGGAAGGGGTGATTTCTTGGTGTCACAGCTTCCATCCCAGCTCTGCAGCCCTGCTGCTGTGCAGAACTCTTTGCTGTGGTTCCTTGCAGAGGTGCTGGGACAGGAGCTGTGCACTCCTGCTGTGTGTGGGACAGGCTGAACTCTGCTGCTTTTTTCTTTAGGAACACAAGCACAAGAGATGCACTCAATTATTTGCACTGGCACCATCAGCAACCTTAATGGATGAGGGGAGATGAATGGGAGGACAGTCACAATGCCACCATCTGAGTAGCAGAAGGGCTGGCTGGAGCTCTGCCTTCCCCCTGCCCTGCTGCTGAGTCTTCTCTGCAGGCTCCTCCTCAGCCTGCCCCGGGTTTCTCTCCCTTGCTTGTTCCCAGACTCACCACGATGGTGTGAGCTAAAAAAGCCAAGTTACGTCATTTCCAGGAAAACACCAATCAGGTTCCCAAATGATGCTCTCTGTTCACAGGCTGAGGGAGCTAATTAGCTGATCAGCTTCCAAAGTCAGGATGGAGCCATTAGATGGGAACTGTTTTGGGAATAGACCTTGCCAGGAAAAGACTAAATTGCCCTCTCACATAAGTGTCAGACTGGGGGAGTCATAAGTGACTCAAAAATGACTTTAAAGACTTTCACATTTTTTCTTCCAGCATTTTGTAGGCAATTTGGCATCCACTTACAAGGCTGAGGATTGGATACTGGTGTACAGATGCTCTAAATAGATGGCTTGTTTTGCTTCAAAGAACAGTGATTTAGGTTAAAAGAAAAAAAGTGGTATTCTGTGCGTGCATACTCCTCAGAACGCTGGTTAAACCCACATCAATCTTGTTTGTAATTGCTGGCTTGGTGGTTTCAGAAAGCCAGAGCTGTGATTAATGAATAGGAAATGCAGCAGGATGATTGTCCCTGACATCTTAATGCATTTCAGGCCAAGTGGGTTTTGACACGTAGAGCTCCTAAGGTTCAGTAAGAGGGACCTCACAGGTTGCCAACTGGTTATTCATGGCTAGGACCAAATTACACTGACATTTTGCTCCTGGGAGCTACTCGGGGGAAAAAGATCTGTCAAAAGAAACTATGGCAGAGCAACTTGAAGTTTGTGCAACCAGCTCCTCTTTGGGAGACCTACAAAGGCATGAAGAAAAGTCCAAGTTCACTGCAGAGTATGAATAAGATGAGTGATGTGTTAAGCCCCCTCAGAATGCAGATTTAAATAGGAAAAAAACCAAAGCTATGACAGCAGTGATGAGACAGCAGTGGTTGAAACCACTGTATTTCACTGCTTTCCCAAACAAACCATTCTAAAACTGAAGTGAATATTCAACAATATTCATTGGGATTCATTGCATAAAATTGAGATTCATAGCATAAAATTTTTAAATAATCTGAATAAATGACAGGAATTATTTCTTCCTGAAGATTGTACTATTTTTTTCCCACTGATTTTTGACATAATTCAGGTTCTTTAAAAAGTGTGGAGACCTCTGAAGATTTTCCAGTCATTTAAGGCAGTTGGGACCATAGAGGACATCATTAACCTTGAAGACATCTTTGCATTTTGGCTGCCATCAACGGCTGAAATAATTGTTTTCACCTGTTATCCCTCCTTCACATGCCCCAGCACAAGGATATTATAGGAATGCTCCTAATTACAAGGAATTTTAATCACTGAAATCTGCTCAGAGCAGGTCTGGGGAACATGAGAGCCAATGAACATGGAAATCCAGAGGTCAAATATTTTAGAAAATAATTCCCAAAGCAGGTGAGTTCTTGCAAGCAAACATATAAACAAAAAGCCATCAAGAGTTATGCAGACTGATTTTTGAAAATGCTTCTATTAACAAAGTGGCAGCAGGAATTCAACATGCTTGTCTGTCCTTCTGGAATATCAGTCAGTGCTTGTAGGAAACATGAGAACAAGAGAATTACAATATTTGCAACTAAAGAAATCATCAATCATCTGTCACTTTGTACTAACTATAGACACATATTGCAAAAAAGAAAAAAAAAGAGAGATATTTTATTTAGTTTTCAATGGCAGTATATGGGAAACAGAAAATAAACTCTTAGAACTTGGCTAAGAAAAGACTGTAACCCATGACTAAGGGGCAGCAGCTGCGCTTTTGCAGTAATATGTTTAGCATCAACCAGTTTGGGAAAGAACTAGCCCAGAAATGCTTCCCTCTGTCATCCAACTGAGCACAGCAAGAAGTGAGCAGTGCTGGAAGGATGTAATCCATGTTGTCCCATGGAGTGATCACATGGTTTTGAAACTGTTCTTAAAATTTGCCAGGGAATACTGAAAAAACCCCACTTTGCAGCCATGTCTGGAGCAAGTTCAGGGAGATGAGCTGAGCCCCTGGAATCTGGCTGCGTGTGACTTTCTTCAAGCTCTTGATACCTGAAGCATTTGGGATGTGTCTGTTGGACATGCAGGGATCAGCCTTCTCCTCCCTGCACAGCACTGAAATCCCCCAGGGAGGAAGAGGAGGAAATGGGAACTCAGCCTGCAGCCCCCCTTGAAAAGCAGGCACCCAGAGCAGCCCAGGGCAGCAGGGCAGTGCCCAGGGTGTAGGTGCTCCAGGGGAGACAAGGCTCCTGCAGGCACAGCTGTCCCTGGGAACCATCAAACCATCCATCAGCCCCCTCCCAGCAGGATCAGCTGTCCCTTGGACTCAAACTCACTCCACAAAAGCACCTCAGCAAAGCAGAGGATGTGCCTTCTTGCCTTGCACACGCCTGGAAACCGCCTGGATCTCTCCAAATGCCACAGAATGAGCAGGCTGACAATAAACCACACAAATCTGGTTCCTCCTCCAGCCTGCTCTGACTCACAGCATCTGCAGCACACTGCTCCAGCAGCAGCCAGGCTGGGTTCAAAGGAGGGAACTTGCTCTTTAGCCCATACCATGGGCTCCTCTCTGCATTAATGGACCTCACAGAGCAATTAAGTGCAGGGTGTTGCTGTGAGGAAATAATATGGGCAGCTATTACAGACTTTTGTGGCTTCAAATAGAAAACAAGTATTGGGAAGGGGTTTATCCTCCCTGTGCTTTCCTTGATGCATCTTTCTTTATGCTCTTTTTAAACTGAAAACAGTTTTCAGCCAAAGGTTATTTTGCTGTCCCATTTGCTGCCTTGGTTGCTGGGAGAGGCATCAGCAAGTCACACATTTATATTCCTATCCACTGTTTGTGGGCTCAATCATCAAAGGAAATGCATAATGCAAGAAGACTGATGACTTGAAATGGGCCTCATGAATCCATCTTGATTAAGTGGTCCACAAAGGATCTGCCTTGAAAAGAAAGTCCCTCTAGAAATGAACCAGCCCCTAATTTATACCCTGGACACTGTGAGGAGCCAGCCCACTGAGTGGGCAGCTGTCAGTGTAGGGAAAACCTCATCCCCTTGTTCACGACCCTCCTCAAATCTGGAGCTTCACAGACTGCCCTGCATCTCTCCTTTTACCCTCATATTTCACTGCCTCACTGTCCTAAACTCTGCCTCCTGATGACCCTTGGTGGCACGGCTGCTTGTGGGACACCATCTCAGCAATGGCAATGCACCCACACCTCCAGATTCTCTTTGTATTTCCTTGAGCTCACATTAACTGCTGGCCCTTTCCCTACAGGTGCCTCCTGTGATGCCTTTGAAGCTGCAGAAGCATGGGCTGAGCTCTGGGCAGGCTGTGGGCTCAGAAACCACCCCACAGCCCAGCTGAAAACCTCCCTGCCTGTGCTCCAAGCCTCCTCCTTTCCTGGGATAAAGAACATTAGAGAGTCTCCTTGAAGATAGATGCGTTTCTGAGAAACAGTTCTGTTTTCTCTCCTTGTGCTGCATCTTCTGAACTCTCCAGATCTCCCCCTGAGACTGGCAAACTCAGCTTTGAAAGAGGAGAGGGGAAAACCACCCCTTTCTCTTGAGTTGCCTGGAGAAGGCTTGTTGGCTGAAGGCAACAGAGCCCCCTGATCCCAGGGAGGAGTATTAGATTTTTAAGTCTCTTTCTGTCTGGGATGAAGAGACTAGAGTCTGCTTTCTCTTTTCTTTAATAGGTTGCACACTGAAATATTCCTTTTCAAGCCAAAAGCATTTAAGCAATTCACCCTGAGCTTGGGTGGGTGCCACAGAAACCTGTAGCAGCATAGGGAAACTGGCCCAGCTCTGTTTAAATGCATGACTTGCAATGCCAGACTACTTCCTTGCAGCAGATTTTATGATTATAAGAAACTTTGCAAAGCAAAATTTTTGCTTCTGAATGGCTGTAGATCAGCTGAGTGAATACAAAGTGGCTGCTGTCATTCCAAGGTACACCAGTGACTTACTGCAGGGAGCAAGAAATGGAGTGTTTCCAGACAGAGCATCTCTAATGCCCCAAATTATCTTCAAGCTTAATTTCTCCAGTGAAGCATCATTCCTCACTCCCATCACTTTGTATTGATAAGGAGGGTATGTCAAAAAAGAGCCCATCTGCTCCAGTCTCATTCCGCTGTGCCTTCCAATGGGAGAGGAGTTCTCCACTGCAGAGTTATTCATGTGTCAGATCCCAGTGGGGCAGCAAAACCTGTGAGTCCTCACTGGGACTTAGGAGTGAATGAAGAAAGGGAAGACAGGAGAAGGGGGCACTATCAGACAGCTTCCCACCCCGCAGCTTGATGAGAGCATTTTGTCCTGTCTGTAGTTACAACACAAGCCAAATGAGGTGAGAGTCCAGACTCTAAGCACAAGGGGCTGGAGGTGAACAGCAACTTTTCCTTGGTGCAGCTCTGCAGATTATTCTTTTTTTGTGTATTATTTGCCCAATCTTGCAGCTGCAGCACATTATGGATATAAATGCCCATACACATCTTGTCAGAAGGCTCAGTGCAGGCAGGGGAAGGGATGTTCTAGGTGGATGTTTGTGCATTAGAGAGTTTTCAGGGCATAAACTGATTTAAAGGTTTGGGAAATGTGCCGTGCAGTGGCAGATGCCATGAATTCAATCACAGATATGATTAAGGGATGACCTGATCCCAGTTTACAAGGACCAAAACATCAGTAATGGAATATTTTGTCTAGCAAACAGAAGCATAAATCTGGTCGAGGAAGCTGAAGCTAAGCATGTTCTGACTAGAAAAGAGGACAAATGAAGTCACCACGAGGCAGATACTATGGATTTACACATCACCACTTGCAGCTGAGCTGGGATAATGGATTAGGAGACTGCAAATGGCTGAGCAAACCTGTTAGTTTAACACCATTTTGCTGAAGTTTAAGCTAACACATTTTTCCTTCCAATAGCTGTAATATAATCTGTCAGTTACTCACCTGATGCTCTGATTTTTTTAAGCCACAGTAAATCACTTATGTTTTTGAGTCCTCATTAATTACTGCAAAAATCCTCCCAAGGTTGCTGTTCATATTATCCTGTGTGGGCAAGTTTTGTATCAAACCAGATAATTTCCTTATACGTGAGACACTCAAGTTCAAGAAAAATTTAATTCAGGGCACTGCTGTGTTTTTTACTATCAGTAATTCATATGAGAAATTGTTATATGGGGTTCTTCTGCTTGACAATTTTTAAATCAGGACAGAAAAGCTGTTTGAAAGTGAAATGCAGAATTTTCACTGATGTATTATATTGTCTTTCTCTGAGCAGAAAATGAATGTCTCATGAGCCTACTTGCACAAACCTCTCAGGAAGCAGAAAGGTCTAACAAGCATAATTTTGGAACCCTAAAAGTAACTTAGGACACCTTTTTTCAATAGAAGAATATAAATTTTGCATCTTGAGACCTTGCCAGGATGAGAAGGAGATGCTGTACACATCCTTCTGGAAACTCCACAGAACAGAGTTTCAAATCAGTGAATGATTCACACCTGAGCATTGCTGACCTTGTTTGTGCCACCAGCCAGCAGCACTTCAGGGGCAGGGGACAGCACTGAGAGCTGAGGGGGACTCAGATAAACAGGGCAGCTTTCAAGCTGATGGGAGACAGAATTCCAACATCTCAGCTCCAGGCAAGCAGGGCATGCAGCCACAGCTGTGGGTGTCCTGCTCTGCTTTAGGGGAGCTGCTCTCTGCCTGTGGATGGCAAATCTGGGAGGGTTCCTCTTCCCTCTCTGCACCCAGTGTGGCTCTCACATTGCTGAGTCTCAGCCCTGGTGTGCAGAAGTTCTTCCTCCTGTTTTTCAGGTGCAAAGAAAAATCAAAGCTGCCCATCCAACCCAGAGGGGAACTGGATAAACCCAGCACATCTTGTCTGACTCCTGCAGGAGCCACTCTGCTGGCAAAGCTTCTGTGCTGGGGAAATGATGATGCAGAATGAATTTTGCTTTTTTTTAATATATTCTCTATTTTTTTTTACACCTGCATTTGTAGCTCTGTGGCCTATTGTATCTGTGGCTAGTTTCCCCAGTACTTTTCCCTACCTTCTCCCCTGGCAGAGAGACAAAACACATTCCAAGACCCCAATCCTATCTTGGTTCTATCTGGGATGCCAGGCTGAAAAACAGCTCTTCAAGACACATTTTCATAAACAAAGTTTCTTTTCCATCTGAGGGGGGAAGATTTAGAGATGCTTGAACTGGGGGAAATTGCATTACCTCTTATGCTCCTAATTGGTGATTTTTGTCAATTATACTAATTTGCAAAACTTACAACACTGCATTGACCCCATGGGGTGGTGGGCATTTTGTGAACATTTTTCCATCTCTGTCTCTGGAGGCCTCCAATAAAGGCCAACTTTATATTACCTCCTATATTAATATTTTCTCAAAAGTGTGTTATTTCTGGATTCCCTAAGGCATCACTGGTAACCTCCACCAGCCCCACAACTGCCAGCAAAGGGAAACTGCCCATGGCCTAACTGAGTGCTGACACAGGCTGATGTAGAATGGCACAGGAAAAACTGCTTATCTTTGCTAATCAACACTGTTTTTATCTTTACTTTTCCCTGCTACACCTGCCATCAGCAATCTCATACACTTATCTATTCATCTTCAAAAAAAAGAGCCCTTGCTAAAAGAACAGCTTGGACTAATGCACCAGGAAAGAGAAAAGAGGGTAAAACACTGGATGTGGCAGCTGTCTTTCATACTTCTCTTTTAAAGACAGGTCACATGAATGTCCCTTATTTAATGACAAAGATTTTTCTCTGTCTAAGCTGATGCTCTCCCACTCCTGACAGTAGTCAGCTCACATCCGTGGCATAGGACAAACAGATTCATAAAGCCAAGGTTGTGGGCAAAAAGCCTGAACATCAAAAGAAAGGAATCCCAGAAGTTTCTAAGCTTGTTCCTCTGATAATATTGACTGTATTTTTTTTCCCTCTTTGTGGTTGCTAGAACTGATGATCTCAAAGGCTGAGAACAAAGCTTAGAAAAATGAGACTCACAGAAACAAATACTTTTAGAAGTTGCCAAATCTCTTTGAATTCCAGAGGGGAAAAGAGAGAGAAAGAGAGTGAGAGATATGACTGCAAAGTGCCAGTGCACCTGACAAACACCCAGGTTAGCTCTGGTAAAAGCTCACTGCAGTAACTCTGATGGGTACTGGTTAAAGACCAGGATTTCATCAGATTGCAAAAGCCATGAAGAGTGCCAAATTTGGCTCAAGGAGAGGGAGGGATGCTCACAGGAACCCTTCCCCTGGCTGGGATGTTGCAGTCAGACCTTCATGGGATGGGCAGGGCTGGGGAAACAAGGGAAGTTGTGTCCTTAGAATGTGTAGCAGTTCCAGAGAAGGATGTCTGCCCATGGCCTAGGGTGCAGAATGGTTTCATTTTGTTTGTGAACACAGAAATATTATTGTCTCACCTTGGCAACAGCAATTTCACTGAAAAAGAAAGCTGTTCCTGCTAGGAAACACCAGCTTTCACTTGCTGCTGTCAAATTCTGCTCAGCACTCTACTACAGCTCACCCAGAGCAGCTGCTGGGCAAACACAGCAAGGCTAATACAAGGCAGTCACTGCTCATGGGTTGGCTGTGGCCAGACAGGGAATTCCTCCATTCCAAAATGTGCCTATGGATGATTTTTTTTTAGACCTTATTCAGCTTGTGCATTGCCTTGCAAATTCATTTTGCATTCCTGATGGAACACCAGTTTGAAGCTGCTGCAATTGGGCAGTGGTGTGCTGCTGCTTGGGTTTTTTGGCTCTGTATAGGTCTCAACAAGCATAGAGCTAAAAAAAGGAATTTAAGTGGGGTTATCCAGGAATGTTTCCTAATATTTGCTTTCACTGTGTAATTTCCATAACTGTGTCCCCATTTTTCCATGCCCAAGTGGGTTAGGCAAAAGGCAGAGGTTGGAAATTCCTCCCCTTGCTCCAGCTAGAGCAGGAAAACTCGGTGGCTACGAACGGGCTGAGGATTCCTTTGGTCTGATCTTCATACAGGGTAAGAGTCCTAAATCAGGACTGCCTCAGGCAGCACAGGGCACGAAAAATAACTCTTGGAAACCCAGCACTCCCAGGTTTTAGCTCTTAATTTATTCTCTGAGGATCAGTGCTCCAGAAGGAGGCACTTCCCCAAGCAGGGCTGCTCTCCAGGCACGCGGGTGCGCACGAGGGTACGGGAGAGTGTGTGGGCAACGCACGCCCTGTCATCCTAGGACATGTCTGCAGGGGAAAATGAGGGGTGTTTCAGGTCTACCACTATGAGTGTGAGTCAGTGGGAATAAATTACAGCACGCTACACCCTCTGAAGGCTCTAATCCAGCCATGAGGTGTCCTCAGAAGGGGGTAAAACCTACTGT
Organism: Serinus canaria; assembly: GCF_022539315.1. Lineage (NCBI taxonomy): Eukaryota > Metazoa > Chordata > Aves > Passeriformes > Fringillidae > Serinus > Serinus canaria. Next base: position 12,642,973 of record NC_066327.1, on the reverse strand, counting down.
GATCTCTTGGATCAGAGCGTTCGCACCAGGGTTTAACCCTGCCAGAGGCCAGCTTCTGCCAATCTCTTATAAAATCCCTGGCCATCCCCACTGAGGGAGGCTTGCTGTCCTTCCTTGCTGCCCTGTGGTCTCTGAAACATGAGATCTTAGGCCCTTTTTGCCATTCTCCTTGCTAAACCCATCATCCAGTAGCTCTCGTGTGGGTGCAGCATGTTACGGGAGCTGATTTGGTTCTGGTGTCTGAACCTACCCACGTTATTCTGCCCTGGAAAGGACCTTCTTAACCCTGAGGGGTGCCAGGATTTTTTTTAAATAGTTTTCTCATGTTGTCTGATTATCCCCTGGTCTTTTGTCTTTTTCCTTTTTTTTAAGTACTCCCCTCTTTGACTTTTGGCTCTTGTGTGATGCTGGGTTTTAAGGAGCAGGAAATACCAAAGGTAAAGCTTGAATTCCTTTCACTCTGCTCCTTCTCCCCAGAATCCAAGCTGCTTGGAAAGCACACCAGTGAATTCTGGTGGTCCTGTCAGACAAAACCAAAGCCTCCTCCACTGAGCTGCAGTGGAGGCAGAATGTCCCTTCAGAGGGCCTGGAGAAATGAAAAGCCGTTTGCTCCAAGTTAATTATTTATAAACCCTGTTGGCTGAGTATGCAACCTCTCCCAGCCAGCTCTGTCCTCTCAGCATTTGTGCAAAGGCTGAGAAAACACATTAAAGATGGGACAAGTGTACTTTCTCTGGGTGAAGGTGAGGGAGAATGGTATCCTAAGAAATGTCCTTCAAATCTCCTACACCTGAGTGTTAGTTCAGTTCACCTCGTGCCTTTAATGCATTTATCCTTATGAAACTGCAGGGGGAAGAGGTGATCTTGTCATTCAGCTTTCTGTGTGGGTGTACTTAAAATTGCACAGACATGCTCACTCCAGTGACTCCAGCTCACTTTCCTGCTCAACTTTAATGAAGGGACTTTCATAAACATCCAGGACCTGGGTTATGGCAAATAATTTTTTTTTTTTTTAAATTAGCAACTGAAGTTATTGGCTGCTCTGTAGTTTTGCATGTCTCCCCCTGCACAAGGTAACATTTTAATCTCTGTAATTACACGGTAGGCAGCCAGCACAGGGTGCAGGGTCAGTACAGGGCACTGCAGGGTAATGATGTGGCCATTTTTGCCTGGTAAATTACAGAGTTATCTTGGGACTGAGAAAAGGAGAAGGGCAGCAACTGCTTGACTAATTGGCAGTTTAAAGTTTAATTACCCCAGGGCTGACGTGCTGCCTCCCAGATGCTGCTCTGTGCTGAAAGAACAGGTCCAGAGCCTGCACATGGCTCAACCCACAGGGACACAGGAGTCCCAGGGGAGCAGCATCAGCCCCAGAGTGCCAGCAGCAGCCCAGCCTCTGCTATGCATCCTCCTGGATGGATGGACACATTTGGGGAGGAGAGGGTAGGAGCTCTGCTGTGGAAAATCTCCATTTCTCTCTCTTACCTCTCCCCTAATCTCTCTAGGCAAAGAAATTTCCCATCCTCCTGTGAGACTTGCTCCAGAAAGATGGTTCTGCCACTGCCCAGTGCAGCTCTGTCCTCAGGCAGCACCTCCCTGCATTAAAGGGAGAATTCTTTCCTTAAAGAAATCTTTGTATTCAGTTCTCTCCCTAGAGCCATGACAGTCAGATTTCATTTAGCACCAAGGGGGGAAGTGATAAAATCACTTTGGTCTGCATCTGTCACCCAGCTAAGGCCAAACCACTACAAAACCCCAGCACACTTGGAGATATCGTGCAGATAATCTTGCTGGGTCAAGAGAGTAAACTCCATGAGAAGAGCACAGCAAAAGACTTTGGTATTTTTTTTTAACCTAGAAGATGGATGAGAAAATGAGTGTACAGCTCAGTAATTATAAATATAGTGCTTTACAAAACTGAGAGATAGAAAAAACCCCACCAATTAGGGTAACTCACCATATTTGCCAGAATGTAGTGGTACCCATTCCCATTTTTTTCAAGTGAGATGATCTGCAACACAAAAAACAAGGATGATTAGCAGAGATCAACCAAGGAAGAAGAATATCAGTTACCTGCCCTTTCTCACTCTTATTTTTCCTTGCTGAGACTCTTCAGCTGTGATCAGGAAGACATAGCAAAAGAAAAGTTCCCCATCTTATTAGAGGATGGCCAGAGGTTTCACACATGATCCCTGAGCAGCAAATCTGAAATTAGACTGGACAAGATCCCCAAGAACATTGCACAGGCAGGGAGAATAAACAACCAAACCAACCTGCTTCCTACAGGCTTGGGGAGGAAGATAAAGCCCTCACAAAATTTGTATTTCATACAAAGGAACAAATGTGGAGTTGGAGTCCCTGTGTCCTAGGAAAGCAACTGAAACTTTAGGCAAAACTAGAGAGCAATCCTGCACATCCTCCAAGCTACAGCCCCTGCTGCAAACACCTGCCTGGGAGAGATGGCTGGAAGTTTAGGTTATGGGTAAGTTTTTGCGCAACAGTGGAGTTTCAAACTACATCTCCAGAATGAAGCTGTTTGGGCAAGCCACAGAGGATCCCCCTGCATTTTCACTGAGATAATTTATAGATTCATGTGCATGGTGTCCCAATACATGTGCTTTGCCAATTACTCCTTTGTCTCTGACACAGCAGAGTCAGGTTTTTATTTTCTTTTATCAACACAATTGCTTACCAATCTGTAACAACTGATTTTTTCTGTTTCCCTTTTTTTTCCCTTTTCCATCTGTTGAAGATTTTCCTGTGACTGGGGGGAACAGAGGCACACATCAGATGGCCTGTGTATTTTTCTCCCTTGATTTAAAAAGAGTACAGAAAGAATATACCTAAAAGTCTTCATTATTCTTGCTGACTCCATTTTTTCATTGAAATTCCACTCTATTGATTTCCAGCAGCACTGTTGAATTCTTAGTAGTTTACTAGAGTCAGATACCATCTGCAATTGAGCCACTTACAAACAGAAAGAAGAAAGTGGAAAAAAAGGCCCAAACGCCCTCAAAGCCTGTACAAACACAAGATTTGCCGGTTTCTGAGAGAGCTCTGCTGTTTCCATTAGGTTTCTTGGCTGGCAACACTACCTCTTATTTCCATTGTCATATGAATTGATTCCGAATTGCTGCCTGCATTGCCAACAGGCACAGGCAAAATCTGCACAAACTGCAGTGAGGACAGAAAGATCCCCACAGCCAGAATGATTCTAAAACCACTGCTGTGTCAGATCCAGCCAGAAGTCAGTGTACCCAGGACTTGTCTCTGGTACCAGGCTGGCAGCAGGTACTTAAGAAGTGTCAGATGAGGGCAGAGACTGATCCTCCCCATGGGACAGCACTCCCAGATTATCATGAGCAGTCATTTAGGGATTTCCAAATGGATAATAAATGAGCTGACACTTGCTCTGTGCAACTGGTTCGTCTGCTTTAGCCCTTCTCTGATGAAGTGCTCTTGTATGCATAATAAAACTCATCTGGTTCTCAGCATTAACGTGGGGGTGGCAATTAACTCCAATGAAGGCTTCATTTAGAAGCAGTTCCTTACACAGTTAATGCCAGCTCCACCAGCTTCCCTGCACAGGATCCCTCAGTGTGGCTTCTGCTGAGGTGTATGGAGCTCTCAGAAAAATCCTCTGTCTACCTAAAGCTATGAAGATATGCACTTCATTATGAGTGGTTTTCTAAGTATCTTCCACTGCCTGATCTAAGAAGCAAAACCAGACCAAACTTGTCCCTTTCCATCCATCAGCTGAGACTGACCTTTGCAGTAAGTCCCAGACCTTGCAGGAGGAAGGAGAATCTCTGGTGCACTGGGATGTCTAAGAATTATGATCCAATTCCCCTTTTCTCCAGTGTCAACAATAGCTGGCATTGGCTCCTTCAGCCCCAGCTCTCCTTTGTTATTTTATGAGGTGTCAGAGCCGATGAACCGAGGAGGGCTGCCATCCAGCTCTCCCTGAGCTGTTAATCTTACAGCCCATCCACCTGAATTATGAAGCTCGTTTCCTGTGTTTTACACAGTTATTTGTGATCTTAATTTATTTTAAAACGCTTGCTCAGTCCTAATGTGTCCGGACAGCAGTAGCAAGCTGAGGTTATAATAGCATTTATCACTCCTCCTGACTGTGGTGAGAGGCTGTGCTGGGCTGCATGCTGATTGCTCACTTGGGCCACCTAGGTTTCATTACCCACTTCTTAATGGGAGAGTTTGACATCTATTAGAGAGAAATCCTCTCAGAGTGAAACACTGGCAGAGGAGAAATTCCAGTTACTCATTTTAATGAGAGACAAGGAAGAAACAATAGAGGGCTTTGATGGAACACAACCCACCAAGTACTTATCCCATTAAGGCCACGCTGCACAACCCCACGGCAACCTGTCCTGATCCAAGGCCTGGCTCACAAATGACAGCTACCTCAGCAAAGACAAATCAAACCCTTGAGACACGACACAGAGAAATCTCCCAGAGAGAAACCAGGTCATTTTTAACACACACAGCACTGGCTCCTCCACAGCTGAGGGCTGCCTTGTTGGAGTCATTGGTGCTGTTTGTGTTTTGTGTATGGAGGGAAAATGAAAAACAGCAGTGTGGGTGTGAGAGGCACAGGTGCTGGACAGCCATCCCCAGCTCTCCTGCTCACTGTGGAGCACAAATCACAGATCCACTGCCACTGAGAGACAGAGACAGGCTTGTCAGGGAAGAAGAGAAATGCATTGAAATGTCCCCGGGAGGCTGAGGCAGCTCTTGGAATACCTCAGACAGTCAGAGGGACAGGGCAAACAGCACAGTGACATTCCCACAGAGGCTGCTGGTGTGGTGAGCTGAGAGACCAGCCAGGAGCTCAAGTTACAGTCCCAGCTGAATTTCACATGATCATGACCTGAGCACTATCTTTCAATCCCTCCAGTCATCTGGAAAACCATGGAAAACCTGGCATCTCTTTCTCACACTGGGACAACTCCTCTGCTCTCAGAAATCCTGGTGGACTTGGAACAAGAATGTTAAAAAGGATGAAAATGGACTACACACATCTGAAAATGTTGTTCACCGCTCCATCCTTCACTGGAGTGTTACCTCCCAGGCACAGATGTCTGCTGGAATTGCTCTGTAATTTTTGTAGTAAAACACAGCTTTGTACCTCTTCTCCCTGGGAACTGATATTTTTTATAGCATTGCAAAACAAATAATCACAGTATCTGGATTTTTAGTGCTCTTACAAATAGCTTTTCCTATATCTAGGTTTAACACTCGCTCCAGTTCTGTGAAGAACTTTGAAAGAAAGCCTTATTTTCCTGCTCATCTCAAGAAGACAAGGTAATATTTTACTTTACAACTTAACATTCTTTTAGACAAACCAGGCTTAAAAGCCTGACACTATTAATCCTAGAAATTTTATATACTCTGAAGAAAAGCCAAATTCACTGCCTAGGTTTTGTCCAAAATTTTGTTCAACTGCAGCTGTTCTATACCCAGAGAGAAGCATTTACCCTCTGTAATAACCTGTGTTCTCTTTCATGAATGTGACCTTGGCTTTGAGGTTACAACCTGCTCTCTGCTTTGTTATTCCACGTGACAGAGGAGCACCCAGAGACATCCAGCAAGGATGGATTGTGCTCATCACTGAGCACCTGGTGAAATGTCAGTCCCTGTCCCAGACAGGGAGCAGCTGAAGTGTGAGATGGAGATGACAGGTACCTTAGATAGAGTGACCTGTGAAGCATGAGGTAAGAGTGAGCTGATTATGGGGAGTAAAGCAGTGGAAATTGCCCTTTCCAAACCCTTCCAATGGTGGAGGGCTGTAGGTGTGAGAGGGAAAGGTCTTGTGGCTGGAGTTGAAGTGTGGACTCAACCCACCCCTGGGCATGCATTTGTCTCCTGTCCACAGAAATCCCTATTCAGGACAGATGTACCATAATCCTTCTGTCCTGCTGGCACAGGTGGGAGAATTTGCTGCAGGACATGGAGAGTGGAGGACCAGGAATCTGGCAGTGCCAATCCACTCCTCCAGCTTAACTGAGAAACTGGAGAAAGACTGCAGAATCAGGAGGTGCCACATCTTGTGCATGCTGCTTGGAGGAATTAGCACAAAGCAAACTCACTGGGGAGCAAGGGGGTGTAAAGGGCTCAGCAAAGGAGTCAAACGAGGAGAGAGCATGGAGCAGTGGAGCTCACTCAGCATGAATTCATGAGAGCTTGTACTGTTCCTGCAGCTTTACTGTTTCCCCAGTAACACAGCAGAGAAGCCTGCGAGCCCAGCAGCTGCAAGGCACACACCCCACTCCAATGAGAGCCACAAGGAGACAAGGATCAGACAAGAATGGGAAAAATCACGCTTCCCTGCATGCAAGACTCCTCCCAGAAGGCCCACACCAGCACAACCTTGTTAAGGATGATGTTCAGCCTCTCAGACTCGCAGTCCACCACCACCAGCCTTTCCTTCTTCTTCTCCAGCTCCTGGAAGAGCACCCTGTAGCCCTCCTCTGTTGTTGTCAGGATGTTGACAGCTGTCACCTGCCAGTTCTTCTCAGCTGCAGTGTCCAGAACTTTCTGCAGGACTGACAACCCTAGGGTGGGAAGAGAAGGGGGAGAGCCAGGTTTTAGTTGTGCAATGGCATCTTTCCATCCTCCTGGCAGCCTGTGTAGCTGCCTCAAGCCAGGCTGCAGACAGACTCATGAGAGTGCAGCAGAACTACAGAGAGCAGCTAACAGTCTAGATCTGACCCAACCCCATCTGGGCTAGAATTAATGACTCCTGCTTTTTCTGGCCTGGCACAGATGATTCCAGGTCTGATTTTCCTTTGTAATTGGCAGATCAGTCTTGTTGATCAGGCCCTGCTGTGGGATTCAGATAAGAACTCTAATCCTCATCTTCCTGTTCCCCAAATAACTTGATTTCTCTCAGCCATTGTTTCCTTGTCATCTTTGATCTGCTTAGGCTGTGTTCTCCTAGGGTTAGGGACACCCTCATCAATCACAGCACACTGTCACACTCAGCATGCTTCTCTCAGCAGCATCTCATCAGGAGACCATTACATTTAGAATTATGTTGCCTAAATTACATGCACAGCTTTCTAGAGGAGATGCACATAGCAATTCTCTGGAATCATGCTGGACAACCCTAAACAACCCTGTGCTTTTGGAATATTCTGTGTGCCCATGCCTCATGACAACAGAAAGCAGGTGGGATGCTTTCATACCTTCTCCTGTCTCTAAGGCCCATCCTATCCCTTCAGGGGATAATTAAAACTTCCAGGACAGAGATGTGAATCACCTTACCTCTGCCCTATCCTCCACAAGTCTGCTTTGCTTGCAGCCTCCAAGCCTGGAGCTTTAAAGGCATCTGAGGGATGGGAAAACTGCATCATGGAGCAACGAGCTCTCTAGCCCTTTTTTGGTTTGTGGTTTAGAAAGTTAGGTAACATCCTCCATTACCCCACACAGGTTTTTGTTCTTTTACATAGAAAACTGACATGCTCCACCATGGGGAATTTGGAGTTTTCCAAGCTATTTGCCAGAAACACACATTTCACTCCTGAATGTGAGCTTAGGTGAGATCTCAGCAAGTGTCCATTCATGTTTCTAAACTCAGGACTCGGTGCCCTTGAGTTTGACAGCCCAGTTCAATATGGAACCTATGGAATAGAAACAATTTCCCCATTTCGAATTCCAAACCATTTGCACACCAAGTATTTCCCTCATGTTGATGGGGCTTGGATCTGACCCCATGAACACACCCACACCAGGTCAGGCTGATGCCTCTTTTAGAGCAATGCTCACCCTCAGCAGAAAGGGATATTTAGAAGAAAAGGCATAGGGAAGGCATAGATTGACCCAACCCACAACTTTTGGAGGTAAAGACTCCTTCTAGACCACTGTCTTTAACTGCCTGGTAACCCCTAGAGCTGTGCTGAGAAGGTTCTGAAGGAGGAATGATGAGGAGGACTCCATCTTCTCAGAAGGCTAATTAATTACTTTATTATACTATATTATTCTATACTAAATTACATTATATCTAAACTGAATCTGCCAAGCACCCAGCTCTGCACACACTGCCCTGAATCTCGTGACTCTCAGCCCACAGTGCCAACACACACACACACACTGATAGGCCCTGACAGGCCAAGGAACCAAAACACCATCACTCTGGGTAAACAATCTCCACATTGCATCCTGCTTTGGCACAAACACAGGCACAGCAAATGAGACAAGAACATTCTTGGGAAGAACTGTGCCTTGCTTTTCTCCGTGAAGAGAGATGTGGGGCCACAAAGGCCTCCCCGCGAGCTGTGACTCACCGCGGTCGGCGTCGTAGATGTACACGAACTTCTGCCAGCTGTAGTGCTCGATGACACTGATCAGGGCATCCTGGAGCTCGGGGCGCAGCTGCAGCACGAACTGGTTGGAGGTTTCCACGGGGAAGCTCGGGGTTATGAAGCAGACATGGAGGGCCCCGCAGAAAGACGTGAGCATGTTGACAGTTCTCCTCTCATAAAAACCGAAGATGGCGTAGACGCCCTTGGAGAACTGTGAGCAGACTGCAGGAGCAGAGGGGAAGGTGGTGAGGGCAGAAAATCAAGGAGGTTTCTCAGCAATGTCACCAAAATAAACCTTTCCCCTGAGATAAGCTGCAGGGTTTTTCTGGACGAGAAAAATCTTCCCCCAGGTGGGTGGGTTGGTGAAGGCAGCCTGTGAAGAACAGGGCTTGTGGCCATGGAGGGCCCTGCCCTTGGTCTCCACAGACCTATTTTACTTATGACAGGAAGAAATTACTCAAAAGAATGAAATCAGTGTCCCCAAGGCTCTGCTGAAGATTTTGCTGCTTCTGGAGTAAAATGAGTTATCTGAACATAGGAGCCCTTCAGCAGAAAGAGGCTACTGCAGCCCTGGATGCATTCAGGGAGCAGAAGGAAAGCCTTTGCACAGCAGCACAGCCCTTTGTGGCCAGCAACTCCTGAGGGAAACCATGGCTTTGACCTCAGCAGCTGAGGACACCGGCAAAGGTTCACCAAGGTTAAATGCAGCCTCAGCACAGCTCCAGGGGGATCTGTCCTGGGGCATGAGCTGCTGGCTGAGTCAGAGCCTCTGACACTGGGAGTTGGTACTTGGGAGCACAACTTTGGCAATTTCTGGTTTCCTCACAAAGCCATGGAGACAGGGCTGTGAGCCCAGTGAGGTATCAGCAGTGTCCTGGGAGGTCTCCCCCAGGAGGGCTCGCTGGGTTCCCTGGCAGGTGTCTGTCTGTCTGTCTGTCTGTCCTCAGCCCTGTGCTCTGCAGGGAGGGCTCCCTTGGGTTAGAGCCCTTCTCTGCAGAGCACTTAATGAGATCCTGGGAGCTGTTGGGAAAATGCCTGAGGATCTCAGCGAGACAGAGAGAGTTCACACTTTGTGTTGTAAAACTTAGCCCCTGAGACAGTCAGACTCACTCAATATCACCCCTGTTTACGGCACATCCCAAGTTACCATCAATAAATCTCCAAGCTGGAGGTGGTGGCAGTGACAGCACTTTTCCTGTGTCAGAACTCCTGGCACTAGTGTTTCCTCCTCTTGTCACTCTGACTCTGAAGACCTTTGGCTGTGACATTTATACTGACTCAACACTTCACACATCACTCGCCTGCTCTCCCAATGCAAGGGCAGGCTGAGGAGTTGGATGTGACATTCTGGGGTCTCCTGGCAAGTGCTCTGCCCTGCTCGGGAATCCCCTGACCTGATTTCTGCTTCTAACTGCCAGTACCCAACCTTCTGCATGTGTGGCTGCAGATAGCCTCCTAAAACCGAGCTTCTTGCACCCTTAGCTGAGCTTCATGTGAGGTCTGTCCCTCCACCAGGGACCCAAAGTCAGTTCTGGCTGGCTTAGAGCCATCCTGGAAAAGATTGTCTTGTTCCTGACTTCGCTACTGCCAGCACCAAACATTCAGAGGCAAGAGCAAGAAATCCTGCTTCCCACTGTGCAAAGCAGTCCTTGCTCCAGTCTCACCCTGAAACAAAGCAGCCAGGCTTCGTGGTGGTGCTGAGAGCTGAGAATGGAATCTCATAAGACTGAAGAAATTTTTTCCGTTGTCTTGGATCTGAGCCCGGTTTTTGGGCATCCCAGTCCCGCAGTTTGTTCGCAGGGTTGCTCATCCTCTTTTCACTGATTAGCACCTGTGATCTCAGCATTTTCCTCCCACAAGGGAATTTGCTGTTCTGCAGGGCAGGGACGCCTCAGAAAGCCCAAACTGAGACGGAAATAACCCCCTCTTCTCTTTATGTTCACAGCAGTGCCTCTCTTTGCAATCAGCAATTGTGTCTGTATCAGCTGGAGTCACTGCCCTCATCATGAGACTGACACATCCAGCAAGAAAAGCAGCAGATACAGATGGAAATAGTCTGAGCATCTTTTCCATGTGGCTGGAGCAGTGGGTCTAATGAAGGGTGTGAGATACCATATGTGAGAGATCAGCAGTGATCTCCAGAGACCCGGGCTTCAGCCTCACTGAATGATTAAAGAGACATTTTCGGGACAGCTGAACAATACAGTACAATTAACAATCCAGACAATAAACTTAGCTGGCTTGGTTTGCTTTGTTTTAGGCAAGGCATGGCTTCCTTGGATTTCTTTTCTATTCAAAAGGAATCTATCCTTTTGCATATTTTTTTTTCTTTAACTTTGTGGCTCAGTCACGCTCAGGCATCCCTCCTACACTGCTCTGAGACATCATCAGTGCCAGCATTTGAAACAGATTGTACCAAAGACAACTGGGAAAGTGAGCACTCTTTATCATTAGTAAGTTTGGAAAGAACCCTCACTTGCTTTGTACTTGCAGGATAAGAGAGGCAGAGAGGCCATAGACAAGGCAGATAATTTGGGAAAAAATAAAAAAGGCTTACCAAGAGTTATCTCCCAAAGAAAAACAAAGAAACTTTTGTGTCAGTTAATCTGGAAGAATGAAGAGTGAGAGCTGTAGCCACCTTTCTAGGACTGAACTTGGCATAATGTAGAAGCAGTGGCTGCAAAATTATGTAAATCTCAGGGCTATTTTAAATTACAGATGCTCCAAATGAATTTACACAGCAAAGCTAAAAAGAAATTACTTGCTTTTTATTTAATACACTAAGAGATTGCTGGAACTCCTTACATTCCCTTTAATCATTTTATGAAGCTAATTTATTAATTATTCTGTTCTCATTTGATTGCTCTGCAACTTCCTAATAATCTACTACTAAGAATTGTAAACCTTAAGTAGAGGCAGCAAATATTTTAAACTCTCTTTGTTTTTGTAGTGATGAGCAGTCACTAGCCTCTGACTGATGGATTTCTAAAAAGATTGAGAAACATAAAAGGGAAGAGAGTTGTGCTGGAATGCAAGGTCCAAGAAGTTGAGCTCTTCTGGTCAATTGGCTGGTAGCAACATCACCCTTTCCAAGCCCTGTGCTGGCTATCTGTGAGCAGCTGGCTGGCCCCAGCCCAGCTGTTCCTGCAGAGGGGAGCTGCAGTCAGCCTGGAGACAGCTCCAGCAGCTGAATTTGGAGAGTTCCACCTCAAGCTCCTTCCTGCAGGCAGGAATCTGGGTGAAATCCAGCAGCATAAATGTTTGCCTGTCCCAGGATGTGAGCATGAGTGAGGAGGGTTTGCTTGGATGCAAATGCAGACATCTGTGGCTGTTTGCATGTGCTGGTGGTGGCCTCTGGGCTGCAGGCTGGGAAAGGAGAGAGAATGTCAGTTCTGGGCTGTACCTGAGCTCGTATCCTACACTGAATTTGTAATTTATTACAGAAGAATTTCCCTCTGAAGTAGCCCTTGGAAAATAGAGTCCATAATGACTGATAACTGTGCTACCTAGTGCTGTGTTCTCCCTGTTCAGTCGTGTTTACTTGATCAGTTTGGGATTTGTGGCTGAGGCACTCCCAGTGTGTGCTGCCCCACGCCCCAGGGACACCCCATATCCCTCCTTCTCCAGGCACAGGATTTCTCCCTGAAATCTCCAGTGCTGCTCAGCCAGCAGGTAAAAGCAGAGGCATTAACAAGATTGTCACCTGGTAATGCTGAAGAGACGATCCAGTGACAACCAGCTGCTCTCTCACCTCTGCAGAGTGCCTGCTGCAGCCAGGTGAGGCCAGAGCTCATCTGACTGCTCAAAAAACTTTTCTTATTTACAGGAAAAGTCAAAATAGATTGTAAATTAGTTAAAGAATGACTGATGTGGTAGAACAAGCAGGGGACACTGCCTCTCTCCCTGTGGAATGGTAACCATCAGGGAGCTGATGTGTCCTTGAATTCAGATGAGGAAAAAGGCATCTGTGATTCACTCACTGGGAACCCACAGACTCCAGCATTTCTAGTCCTTGCCGAGTTTCTCCAAAGCTCTCTTTTCATATGGAAATATTCAAGGTAAAGAATGTGCATCAGAGAGAAACACCGATTTTACTGAAAGCACACACAGGAGAGGACACTTGTTTGGGAGCTGAAAGAGGCAGCTCTGGCCACCTTTGCAGATGCTTCCAAGAAAGAAAAAAATAAATCAGTAAATACATCAACACTCACAACTTTAAATTGCACATTTTCTCCGTGGGAGAGGAAAGCAAAAGAGGTGTTTTGAGTCTGTAAAAATTCAGGGTAGAATTTTTTTTTTTTGGCTGCAGCTCTTAACCAGAGCAAGTAGATGAACAAGATTGATTTCTGCATTGGGACAGTCAGAGGTATTTTACAAGTGGGTGTTTGACCTGACCCACGTGGTTGAGGGTGAAAGGCAGATGTCAGATAAAACAGATAATTCTTTCAGGTTTTGGTGAAAGAAGATAACCCAAAAAGTTTCTCTCAGAAACCATCAGCACAAAGAGGAGCTGAAATAGTCTCAGGATCTGAGGTGGGAGGAAGGGCAAATGGGCTGCACAGAAGGATGGAAATGAGGATTTGGTCTCCAGCAGTGAAAACTGTGCATTCTGCTGAGAATCTGCAAACAAGACTGCAAAAAGGGAACTACTCTCCAGGGACACAGCTGGGGAGGAAGCCTGGTAGGAGATCCTGGCAACTGCTCATCTGCCATCTCCTATAGAAGCAGAATTTTCACCACTTCACTGAGTTTAAGACTAGAAAGGGACATTAGATCATTTCTACTGACTTGTTGTATCTCATGGACTATTAAGTTTCACCCAGCTACCCCTGGAGGGAGCCAATAATATGGTTTAGTTGACTCTTAGGAGATTCAGCTGCTGCATGTGCCTCTGTCATAGAACAGAAGTAGCAGAAACAGTGCTAATACCCAAAGCCACAAGAGCGGTTAAAAACCTGATTAAATGAAATATCCCCAGATGTTCCTCACAAATGACTCATGTTCTCACTTGCAAGAGGGGACAGGCAGCCCAGATGGTCCCTGCCAGATCTCAGAGGGCTTCTGACCCTGCAGAATGTCATGGCATCTAGGAGGGAAGACCCTGCATTTTCTCCAGGAAAGCTATTCCCATGATGCTGAGCTGCACAGTGACCAAATTATTCCCATAGCCCATACAAAAATAACAGAGAAAATTTAGATTCCAAAATAAGAAGAAATCTTTGAAACCACTCAGCCCAGCACACCCCAAAATGAAAAAGTGCCTTTTAAAAATTGCATGGTAAGTGTGGCCAGACTTTGAGGGTAATAAAACAGTGATCTCAGTTTTGTCATTTATCCCCTGCAAGCTATTAAAGATGAGCCCTGCAATGCCTGCAGCCCCAGTTACCATCTCCATGTGCCCAAACCTCCTGGGACACAGAACCAACACCCTCACTTGCAGCAGAGCATACTCACTGACAGCAGTGGTGTCAAGAAGCAGCTCCCACATGCTTCCCTTTGCTCACTTGCAGCGTGCTTGTGCACATGTGGGAAAGAGGAGGGAGGATATGCATGCATAATTAATTCTCAGCGTGCCCTGTCTGGAGGCGACCCTCGCACAGAGATGGAGAACCTGACATCAGGTTGGCAAAGCTGGTGGGGTTCCAAGGAAAGAGCTCTGGTGTCTGCTGCAATTAGGCTCAGCTCAGCTTTCCTCCCCAATGTTTGTCCTCACAGCTCTCCTCTGTGGCGTGGGTGCCAGAGCACATCCCAACGACAGCATGTTCCCACAGATTTCTGCAGCAGGGGAAAGCCAAACAGATTCTACACTCCCCCATTGTTCCACTCGTGTGTTTAGCTGACAGCAGATATGTCCCACATATTTGATCAACTGCAAATCAGGCTGATGTGCTATCACAAGAAATACATGTTTTTCTTTCAAATATACAAAAGGTACAGAACAGTGCTCCCTTCCATCATTTCCCTGCACTGCTGCTCTAATGATCCTGGAATCTGGAAAGCAGTGTTGGCTTTTACATAAAGATCTGCTTTCCTTCCCTCATATTTTAACAATAATCTGTGACTGAAGAGCTGCTCATAAATGCATATGCAGATAGCGTCAATTTTTCCAGTGAAGTTTGTCAGCCTAACAAATAGTTTGCCTGGCTGACAAATGAAAAGTTTCCTTTGAGATCAAATTGGATTTGGGGTTCTTCTTTCTCACACACCACTGTGTTTTAGGAAACAGAAATAGCATGGTGATTTGGTCACCAAAATTTCACAACATGGACTCTTATTTATTTAAGCGAACTTTTGAATTAAAATCAGGGTGGTGGAAGATACAGTCATGGGGAGTTGACTTTAATCTCTCTAAGGAACCAGTTGAAGGTCCTTGCTCTTCCACTTGTGTACTTCACATCTCAAAACCTCTTTTTATTTTTCTACTAGAGCCTTTGAATGCAGTTCTTATCCAATGTGACTATAAAACAGAAGAAAAAAATTCAAATATCAAAGGTTTTAACGAGGTCATTGAACTTGTTGAAATAAGGAAAGAAGGAAAATGATGATGTTTGTGTCAAGATTCTACTTGCTTGCTTTATTTGTTTTTAAAAGTGTTTCAGCAACTTTGGGGTTGCTAATACTTTGTTGAGTCACATATAAACAAGAATTAAATATATTGAAGGGTTTACAGTCAACACAAACTATTTCTGATCACTTTTAATAGGAATTAGATGCAAATCCCTATGCAGAAGACAGTGAGATCAGAAGCATCCTTAAGAGGGTCTCGTTTCTTCTGTGGGTAGAATTAGATTATTATTCTAATAGTGACAGTTTGGTTAATGAGGATCCTGTGGTTAACAGATCAGATTATGTGTAAGGAGAAATGGGTCCATTGCCATCTCTGTGTCAGGTTTGTTATTTAATCATAGTTTGGATCTTTGCTCGTGAGGCACATGCTTTTCTCTGAGCCCATCTGCTCCAGCCCCTTTTGTCAGAGGCTGACTTTTGCACCATGCTCATTCAGACCCAAAATAGGACCCATTTCTGAGCTGGAAGCACTGATGCCATGCTCTCAAGCTGTGTAAGACTCTTGTTGTCTACTGCATTCATCTCTCCAGTGTCCCATACCAGAGCCACAGCTTTTCCACAGCACCCCCTGCTTTCACAGCTTAAAAACAGAAAAGATGTGCAGAAGGGCTCTGGTGCCTGAAAAGTACTCTGGGAAAAAACTCTGCATTTTTCAGCTCTAATAAAAGATTTGACCTTTCCAACTTGTCTCATTGTTTAAAGGGGAGTGTTTTCCTCTATGCCAGTCTGGCTCTTTTCTGGGGCACAGTGAACAAACCCATTCGGGATACAGTCTTCTGAGAGTCTTTTGCAGCACCTTATGTCTTTGAAATTCCTAGAATCATTGAATGGTTTGGCTTGGAAGGGACCTTAAAGTTGTGCCAGAACTGCCTGACACTGTCATCCGGTCTGCTGGGCAGTCTGGATTTTTGCTGTGTCCAGAAAGAACCCAGCAGAAAATGCTGCAGTGCTGGGTTCCCTTGGTTCCCTTGTTTCCCTTGCTGGGTTCCATTGCTGCTGTGCTGGGTTCCCCTGGTTCCCTTGGTTCCATATCTGCAGTGCTGGGTTCTCCTTGGGTTCCCAGGAGCTCTGCAAAAGCAGCTGAACTCTTTTACCCCACAACCCACACCTCAAGCTCCTCTGCAGCCACTCTTGAGGGAAGGAGTGATCCCTCTTAGGGATCCCAGCTGCAGATGGATGTTCCCATGGGACCCACAGACTCAGGAAGACCAGAGATCCCTGCTCTCATCAAACCTTCCACAATGAAATTGAGAACTCATAATTTGTCCTCATTGAACTCTCTGTCTGAAGCAGAGACATAAATATTAAAGCAAGATTACTACAAATGGAAAAGCGACAGCGATGTTGTAAAAGGAGATGAGGAATGAGGGTTGAACCAATTTTCCTTCTGCTTTTTTATTAGATGGCCTTTTGTATTATATTGGTCCTTCTGAAGTGCTGTACAGTTTCTTGTACAAGGGAAACTAAGTACAGGATCATGTTGTGGATTCTGCTGGGAAACATGAACAACAACAGAGGGAAAGAACAGAGCACCAGCATGTTAATAGAGTATACAGCACACCTCTCAGTTCACCACAGCATTTAATTCTGGGCTGTAAGTGCTGAATTATTAAAACAGTAGAAAGAGGGGAGTGAGGAGTGGGAGGGGGGAAGAAAATCAGTGGCAGAAAGCAAATGTGTCACATAGAGGAGGTCTTGCTGCAGAAGAAGTACACTTTGTCTTCAAAAGCTTCTTTTCTTTCCCTAATACATTATATTGGTTCATAGACATTAAAGCCTCAGACTTCACTGCAAGCCTCAGGTTCTGGTGGAGATTTTGTAAGGGCCTGTCTTGAAACTGTCTGCAGAACTTTATATTTACCAAGGGCAAGGATCCTTCAAAGAGAATCTCTCACACACAGGACAGAGCATCATGTCCTTGGGGGCTTGAAGTGGCAAGAGGTACCTAAACCCATTAGCTGGTGTGTTATCTACAAACCTTCACATTTTCTGTCCACTTTCAGGGCTACATCACAGGTATATGCTGAGTTAGCCAAGCAGATGCTCCAAAACCTACATGTGCTATCACTGTCCCAAAAGTGCCACCCCTTTCTGCAGTCACTGGAGCCTTTAGTTTTCTGGGAAGAGGAGAGAAAGGCACAAACCCAACAAAGTACTCAGCACACAAGGATTAAGCCCTAGAGCACAACCCTTTAGTGCTACCTGGTTGCATATTGTGGTCACCTGAGGTCTGTGAATGCACCAGTGGTTTTGAAACCTATTTACCATCTCAGCAAGGGCTGAGTTTGGTGCACAATGGCAAGATCCTTTGACATCTGAGAGTGCTGGTTTTTGTGGCTTTAAGTGCCTCCCCTGGTGGCTCTTTGCTATAGTAATGTGTTGTAGGGTTTTTATTTTCCCTTTTCACATTAATGTTCCATTCCATTGTGCTCATAGCTTTGTTCAGAGCTACTTAATGTCAGGGGGAATATTACCATTTCTTCCCTCTCATTAGAACAGCTTTAATCCTGTCTGCACTGCCAGGGCAATAAATGATAAGAGTTACAACATTTTGATTTCTGCAGTGCCTCAGAGCACCAGGTTTTGTGGAAAATCCCAAACAAACACGTTTAAGCTTGAGATCTTTTAAACTCAGTGGGAGACTGTGTTGTCTGGGGAGCAGGGAGGCAGAAGTGTGGCAGATGGTGAGATCTGGACCTATGGTTTGCAGTTTTATGGTCTCTGGTGGAACTTCTGTGCGAGTTGCTCACCGTGGGTGGTGGAACAAACAGTTTACATGAAGTGCATCCAGTCAGGGTGCCCAGATGGAGCTTCTGCAAAGGGGAGATGCTTAAACCAGGGCTGCAGGCAGCTCTAGAGGCCAGTTGCCTCTTGTGGGAGGTGAAGACATCCATCCCTCTGAGTGATGTGAATGGTGGGGATGTAGGAACTGGAAGAACACTTCTCTGCCCCACTGCTCCCAACCTGGGGGTAGATGTGGAGCCCCTTGGGAAAGTGACCCAAAAAATACCAAATACCAGCCTGGCTACCCAGCAAGACCTTCAGCACAATTAAAGTGGAATTTGAGGTTTTTTCTAAAAAATCTTAGGTGAAATTTGTGTCATTTTATCAGCATGACAGAGGAGACTTTTACAGCTACAGGTTTCCCCTGAACCTGCAATTGGGCCTACAAAAATCATCTCCCATAGCAAACTCACAGGACTGAGGAAAGGACCAGGGTGTGGGAGAAGCTGCAAAGCACATCACCAGCTATATAAAGTGACCTTAGATACACATCTTTTGCCTAAAAGACCTTTGGGCAACCCAATCCCTTTAAGGTTAGAGCCATGGAGTATCAAATACAAAGCAAAACTTTGGGAAAAGGCTTTTCAGCTGGATGTTTGACTTGCAGAGCTTGATATGTCACAGTAAAGATTTATGCTAATGAAAGATAAAAAATCATCAGCTCTACTCAGAGGCCAGTGAAGACACCAGGTACTCTCAGATATCCTGCTGTGGGACTGAGAAAATAGTCTGGAAAATGGGATGTGTGGCTTAGGGAGAAGAATGTTAGAGCATCCTTAACATTAGGAAAACACTGAGATCCTTTCCTGACGTGCCTACTTACAAGCAGGCACTAATCTTCCCTACTAATTTCTATTCTGGGAGAATTTTTAGGCTGCTGGAGAAAGAGACTCTCCAGTGAGCTGCAGAGAGCAAGAGAGATCATGTAAAACCCTCTGCATAAATGCAAATTGCAGGGAGGCCAACCAGAGCCCAGGAAGGGGAGTTGCTGCAAACCTGGGGGTTGTTCATCATTGCAGAGCAGTGACACTGCACTCACAGATGCAGGTTCTGCCTCAAGCAGTCACTCAGTGCAAACCAAAGCTGATGACAGGATTTAGGCAGCTAGTGAGAAAACCCCACTGCTTCTCAGCAGAAACTTTACCTGTAAAATATTATTTAGACAGAAAAGCAGCAGCAGGCTGGGGGATGCTAATTTGTACCACTTCTCACAGGCATCAGAGACTCTTGCACCAGGTGTTGCTCAGCACTTCTGTTGACATTACAGAGAAATGCTTCTAATGAAATCCATTTGTTCATGAAACCAGGATCACTTGCCAGCCAGGGGCAGGCAGGTCTTGCACAGAGAGGCACCAGGAGCACCAGCTTTTCAAGGAGTGGAAACATTCCTTGGATTTAACAAATGTTGTGCAAGACAGCTGAGCCATGGAAAGCTTCACACTTCAGGACTTGCTTCCCACAAGGAAAACTGGGAAACAACGCCATGTGCTGGACTCTGACTGCACAGCTAAAATGAACACATGGATGGCTAAATGTATAATTAGTCTAATTAAGGCACCATTTATTCCAGAAGCCTCTGGGGGAAAGGCAGGTGGAGGCTCCAGCAACCAGAGAAGTTTGGCAGGACAGAGCCTGCTGCTACTGGTGGGATGAACCCAAATAAAAACTTTGTGTGGAAGAACAGGCAAGAAGAAACATCCCTGGGACAGGTTTTTTTCTCTTGGTGTTCACAGGAAGCCCGAGGTGCAATATAAAACCTGTGATTTTACACCTCTGGGACTGTCCTACCTAACCTGTGAGGGCTGTGATTTTCTTCTCTCTGTACTGCAACCCACTTTCAGTGCTGAGTGTGGCAGAGAGGAGTGTGCAGTGTAGCCCTCCCTTCCAGCTCCTGACCCTCCTGCTGGAGTAAAGATTCATTTCCCTGTGAGAGGAATTCTTTCTGGCTTCCTGTATTTAACATGGCAGTGAACATCTGCAGTGGTATTTCCAAAGAGTTTGTTGGGATCATCCCTATCATCCCTCTGTCAGCACAGATAGCCCTGACAGCAGAGCAATGTCAGCTGAGAGCCTTGGTGGCATTTCCAAAACATGCTTGAATTACTGAGTTGACTGCTGTGTCCCTTTAAAGAAGAGATGTTGGGATGATCCTTAGGTGATTTGGGTGTGTAAGGAAGCCACATGGTGCATGCAGCCTCTGAAAATTAGGCTTCTGCTAATGTATACTAAAAGCTTTTCTCCTGTGATGATTTTACCAGTGCACTCCCAAGGAGAGATGCTTTTGTGGCATTGTCAGAGGAGCAATGGAAGAACTGGGGTCATGTGCAGGTTTGGTTGACTGAGTCAACCTCTGTCCATGTGCACCTTGCCCACTCAACAGCCGGCCACAAAATCCCCAGATTTTGGGGTGAGATGCCAGCTGGTGCAGCTGTAAATCCATGGCTAGAATCCACTAGCATCCTCCTGCAAACTTCTTTTTTGAACCCCTCATGTAAAGAGAGTTAAGAAAATCATCAGCTTTCTGCCTGGTTGGAAATATTAGTCTATGCAATATAAACAAGACAGCTAAGAAAAAATTTTATCTCAGTGTAGGAAAGTTGTCTACATTATAGTTTCCCTGGTAACTACATCGAGGCCAACAGAATCACACTGGGTCTAACTATGGTCTGGTTTTGTCAGGTGGGAAGCACATCATGTTTTCCTGCAGGAGGCTGCAGGGATACAGGACCTGATTTGTGGGTGCACTCAGCTGTGACTGGCTTGTAAAGAGTGTTTGCTTCATGTCTGCTTGAGCACAGGTCACCAGGTCCTCCTCAGAATGAAACCAAAAGGAATTTGTGATAAAAGACCCTTGAGATACTTTTCTTGACATCCTTATTGGAAAAATCCTTCAAAGGAAATGGATGGGAAATAACAGAAACCTGAGGAGTTGTGAAAGCTGGATGGGAGAGAGGAATGGGGAAAGGAGATGCAAGCTTGAGATTCATTGATAGGAGAACAGCCATTAAAACTTCAAAATCAATTGGAGCTTTGAAAGAGAAAAACAAGGATGAAAGAGAGTGTGAAGGGGGGCTGAGTACAGGTGCATTCAGGGATTCAAGGGTGAGGTGCCTTTTTTTGGCAGTGGGGGGAGGAAAATGGGCATCAACACCTGGGTCACTGTTTTTCCTCTCATTGAATGGAAAAAGTAACATTTTCCTCCTCTGTAATGCTGACAAGTTTTGTCTAAGATGGGTTTTTGCAAGCCTCACTGCCTGATGCTGGCAGTCTGTCCTCCATCAAGATTTTAAACCTAATTTCACAGCTGGACAGACTGAGGCAGCCACCTGTGCAAAGACACAGAACCTTTTTGGGGTGGCACCCAAGTGGCCTCACACAGACACCTCTCTGTCAGACAATGAAGAGCAGGCCCATTGCAGGGCCTTTCCAGGAGGATGCTCACATTTCACCCATGGAAAGCCCTTCCCCAGGGCGTGGTGCCTGCTGCACTGGGCACTCCCTGTCCCTGTTCTCTCCTCTCACCCATCCTGTCGGGAGGAGGGAACGTGCTGACAGCAGAGCAGGGCAGCTCTGCAATGCTGTGGTGCTCCTGCCTGAGCACATACAGACTTGGCATCTCACCCCAAAATCTGGGGATTTTGTGGCCAGCTGTTGAGTGGGCACTTTGCAGAAGAACTCATGTACTGGCTTTAGCACTAAACCCATTGCAATTCCTCTCAGCTCAGCCTCAGACCCCGCTGGTTCACACTGGGCTGGAAGAGGAAGGACAACATGACCTCTGGCCTGAAAGGCTGGAGACCTTCCCAGAACAAAGCCATGCCCCCTCCAATGCCTTTTGTTTGGCTCTCTCTCTGTGATTTCATGGTTTATTAGCTTTTAAAAAGCACAAGGCTTATCTAATGGCTTGACTTTCAGCATGGCACTGGGTGCCCAGCTGGTGGCTTTTGAGTTTCTGCCAGGCATTGGTTTCTGGGCCAAGAAAATCTCTCCCTGTGGGGCAGGGATGGTCTGGACCAGCAGCTCTGTGGATCTCAATTCAAATTTACCCCATCCCCACTCCTCAGTGGAGCAAAGGGGAGTTATTTTTCCCATTGGCTCTGCCAGGTGGGTGCAACATGGACTGTGGGTCTCAGTTAAATGAAAATGTAGGAGGAGAAGTTGGCCACCTCTGCCACAAAACTTGTCCTATTCCTACATCACACTGGCCTGCCTCTTGTTGCAAGACAGAGCATCTTTAAGAAAGATAAAAAGACCCAGTTTTATGGACAATCTATATTTTAGGAGCATGCTACTAAATGAAATTTTCTTCAGTGCTTATACAGACTCTTCATTTCTGGTTGGAAGCCTCCCACTTTATTTTCTAGGCGTGAGATCTTATATTTGTTCAGCACCTAACACCTAGGGGAATCTCAAATTGCAGCTACTCTGTTTTTAGCCTTCTCCCTTTAAAAAAAAGAAATACATTCTTGAATGCTACAAAGCAACTGGCCAGGCTTTTGATGATCTTTCATTAAACAGAAAGCAAACATTCAAATGGTCCCTTGGACAAGCAAAGAATCAATTTGTTTGAAGGAAAGTTACCCAAGACACCCCAGATATTTCTGTTCATTCTACCCTAAAAGCTTTGGTAGGCTTTACTTTTAGCATCTCTGAGACAAAACTAATGCCAATGGAACAGATCCAATAAAGACAAGCAACAAAGCTAGCTGAGATTTCTCATCACCTTCTTTTCCCCTTCAAATGAAAACTGAGGCTTGATCAAAAGTAGGAAGTTGCTGGTTTTGACAAATCAGCCTGATTTTCACAGGGAAAAACAAAAAGGGAAAAAGTTTTACTGTTAAGGCAGAACATTGAAAGATAAATTCTGGGATGCAATTAACCCTCCTCCCCTGCTCTGGATCATAAATTGCTCTACAAGAGCTGTCAGTGTTCTTTCCCCCTCCAAGAGATGCTGCAAGGGCAGTGAGCCAGAGCAGCAGGGATAAATCTGAGGTGAGAGATGGAGAATGTGGGGTCAGAGGAAATGTTGCCAGGTTCATGCTCCGCTGCAGGTGGGATGTTCAGCCACTTCTAGAACTCTGTCACCTGAGAAACTCGCCCTTATTTCTGTGTGTACTTACACTTGCTCTGCACCCAGAGAACCTCTGCTCAGCACAGCACGTGGCCTCTGTCCTGTCCTGCTGACAGGGGGATGTGTCACAGTGTCACAGTGTGTCCCAGCCCTCAGCTCTGTACTCCCCACTGCCCCCCGAGTGCTCACCTTTCTCTGCTCCAACAGGTACAGCCCCATCTCTCCCTGTGCTTCAGCCCCATCCCTGCTTTCTCACCTGCCCTGGAGCAGCTCCTTATCAACACAGAGACCCCAGGCAGGTGGAAAGGACTGCTCTTTATTGCCAAAAACCTGGCCTTTTAGAGCAGTTAGCCAGTTATCAGTTTACACAGTTTTGAGGCACAACAAGCCCCAGCCAACCAACCACCAAACACCTGATGTGGACACGTGGCAGTCACACAGCATCTCTCTCACATCTCTCAGGTCTCTCTATCCCTATTCCAGCTGAGTCAGTCTCCCACAGTTCCCTTCTCCTTAGCCTAAGTAACAGGCCAGAGCAATGCTGCAAGGCCTTCCCTTTGTAAACCCTTACCCACTGGTCACACAACACTGCATCCCACAAGTGCATGGCTGTGAGCAAGCCTGTGGTGCAGCTACAGGAACACACACCCCTGCATGGAGCCCCTCCAGCATTCCCAAGTCCCTTCTGCCACACACTTCCCAAATCCTCCTTTCCATGCCCCACCCGTGCACACACACAAACACACACAAATCCTTCCATTAGCTAAATCCCAGGTTTTTACATTGCCTTTCTCACACTAAGCCCTTCCTTATCACCCTGCTCACAGACACCCGGGCTAATCTCTCTCCCTGTGCCACGCGTGCCCACCCGCTTATCTTCCCTCTCCTCTACACACACACACACTTTTTTACACAGAGGCTAATCCCTCTCAGTGTTATAAAAAGTGTCATGAACCTCAAAAATCCTCCTTACCACACCCCCTCCTCACTGAGTAATCCCTTTTGGAGTCTCGGGCACACGATCCCACTGACAGCGTCCCTCCACACGCATCCACGGCACGCTCCACACACACAGCAGCTTCTTTGTGTCACACACACCATCACCCCCCCTTTGTGTCACACACACCATCATCCCCCCCTTTGAGTCACACACACCATCAAGCACATATTTTTCCTTAAGTCTGACACGTCCATGTGAACCTGCCCCCAGTGCAGTAAAACCAGCGTATTTTTGAATTGAGATAAACCAATGTAAATGGGATATTTGGGGATGAAACTTTGGATATTTGGGGAACTGTCCTGAAAAATTGAGATTTGTCACGTGAGAGATTGTAGAAGATCTGGCATGTTTCAGTGCAGGAAAGCAAAGGCTGAGAGGGGATGTGTTGCTGCTTATAAAAACGTCAGAGGGGTAAACACTAGAGAAGAGCTATTGATGCTAAAGGACAACATTGGCATGAGAACAAGTGAGAATAAACTAGTCATGAATAAATGCAGGCTGTGAACCACAGAGAGATTTGTAACCATGGGAGGAGAGCAGCTTGGGTTTTGCTTTCCAAAGGGAGCACTGGAGCAAAGGCAGAGCTGGTTTTGTCTGCAGCATTGGTTTTGTCTGAGCGCACCACCCCGAGGTGCCGTCCTGGGCTGGAATCACACCCTGCTGCACCTGCACACTGTCCATCAGCAGAGGTTAACAGTGCAAAAGCACTTTGCTCCTTGCCTCTTTCTCCTCACCTGCAGCAGTGGGGTGGGGAAATGGAGCAGAGACCCCGTGCTCCATGGGCAGTGCAGGTGCAGCACCCAGGGCTGAGGTTGCTGTGGCAGGCACAAACCATGCTCACATTTCCTCAGCCTACGTTTGCATTCCAGGAGCATCCTGCCTCCACTGCCCTCCTGTCTCCAGACACACAGGGCACCTGAGATGTCTGATAGGAATCACATATCTGTAACATGGATACCGAAAACCACAGGGAAGTGAATATTTAGTGGACTGCAAACGCTGCTGCATGAGCCATTATCTTCCCAGGAGCAAGAGCGCCGGATGTTTTCCTTCCCTACACTTGGTACAGCAGATGAAGGAGATGTTGGCAGAGCACTGTGAGAGAAGCAGCAGATATAGAGGTCCCTACCATCTGTGTAAAGATGAAAAAATCTCTTTGGAAAGGGGCAGAGGAAACCAAGACATTTGAAAGTTTCTCTGTGTCTCACATTATCAAACATGGAGCTCTGTCCCATGGGAGAGAGCAAACTCTGCTTATGCTGAAGTCAATGACTAAAAAAAAAAACTTGAGGTCTTGGTAAACTGAGAATTTTTGAAAGTATGGCATTTATCAAAGTGTGGGTGCCTTTTATTACAGTGTAGTGTGAGGGCAAGAAGAGAGGGCTGCAGGGGCAGGAGGAAACTGGAGATGCACAAAGCTCCTGGCAGAATTTCAAGGAGCAGCTTCAGTGATTCTCCCAGAAACCAGCGGAGCAAAGGGGAAAGGAGGGAGCGAAGGTGGGAAGATGCCCTCCTCCATTCAGACAGGAGTTCAAACCTGTATGCTTGAATTGTAGCTATAAATCTCAGAAGAGAACTAAAAGGGAAATCTGGCAAACAGAGCTACCAACGTCTCTTCTTTAAAAGTCACACCACCAAAAAAGCAGCAATTGTTTTCGGTTTTTTTTTTCCTTCCAGAAATATCAAAATGGAACAAGAATATTTATTTTTGTGCTGTTTCAACTAGCCTTAAGTTTCCTTTTGGTCAGAGGAACTGATAAAAATAGTTTTATTTCTTTACTACTTTTTGCTCTGCAGAGAGACAATGTGAAGAAAGAGAAATATGAAAATAGGTGGAAATTGGCATCACATGCTGGGGTTTTTTTTTTTCTGTTTTCCAACTGGTAGGTGGGAGGTAAGTGGAAAACTGGCAAAAAAAGTGTGAGCATACATAGAAAATCTCCATGTTTACCTTTTATTTCAGATTTGCAAAAAGATAGTAAACAACTATTGAAACCACTATTTCCTTAAAGGGAGAAAAAATCTTTTATGGCAAAGACCTGTGTTGAATGAAAAAATTTTCTACAAGTTTTCAACCACCTCTAGACAGAAACCTGTGATTATCTGCAATGGTCTGGGATGCCACAATGGGGAAAAAGCAGCAATGTTGAGGGAGAAGTGGTGCACTGGCATTGGCCAAAAAAAATCCAGAACAAAGTCAAAAGAGCCAACCCAAATTAAAGGATGGAGGAAATCCAAGGAAAGCCCTGAGTACCTTTAAACTAGAGAAATAAAATCTGTCTCATTTCCGAGCACACAAAGAGCACAATGAGCCAGTCTCCTGCCACAGTGATGACAGGCCTCATATCTATGACAAGAACAAATTTTCAAGCTCCTGGTAGAGGGATTAAAGCACTTGAGAAGCTGCCAGATCCTGCAAAATAATTTGGAGGTGCCACAAACTGCATGGGGATAGATCCTGCCTTGGTCCATAAGGGCTTTGGACCCAGCCTGGCTGGGTGGTTTCTATGTTTGCACACTTATTAGAAGGTGAATTGATGTGCAGGATATCTCATTTTCCTATTTACAAAATCTGTACCTGGTATGAAAGAGGGGAAATCAGTGACTGGATCAAGAGACAGCAAGGGAATTGCAAGTGTGAGAAGGAAAAAATTATGAGATCAATGACCTCAAGGCAGCTCTGCAGTCACTAAGGGATGGTCACTGTTTCTTTCCTTTGAAATCTCCTCTCTTTTCCTCTTTTCTTTGCCCCATTCATTAACTCTACATTTTTTCACAGCCCAGTTCTCTGATTTATTCTCTCTTTCCCAATGGATTTTGTTGTCCCTGCTCCAGTGCTCTTTTCCTCAACATCTCTTTCATGAAAACAATAATGTTCAACCAAAAGGTTGCTTCAATGATGGTGGCATTTAAGTGTTTTTGAGATAAAAGAAATGATTCTTCTATTCCAGGAAAAATCCAGAAACTGTAAAGAGGACTAAAAAACATCAATTCAAATAAATTTGTGAAAAGAAGAAGACATCAAACCAAAAAAACACCAAACCAAAAACATCAAACCAAACACCAAACCAAAACCAAACCAACCAAAAAAGAACAAAACAAAAAAGTCTGTAAAAGAAACCAACTCGTGGTATCTGAAGGTAGAGACTAAGTGAGCTGAGAAGGTTGGATACAAGGGATGAAGGTCATTTTAAAATCAGCATCACTGGGGTTGGTGCTAGAAATGTCAAGGAACAAACTCAAGCAAGAACTGCAAAAAACTGTGCAGCACAAGCACTGCAGGATGAGTTGTTTACAGAATCATAGAATTGTTTAGGTGGGAGAAGAGCTTTAAGATCATTGAGTCCAACACATTGAGTTAACACTGCCAAGTCCACCACTAAATCACATCCCTACGTGCCACATCTACATGTCTTTTAAATACCTCCAGGGATGGTGACTCAGCCACTACCTTGGACAGCCTGTGCCAGTGCTTGACAATCCCTTCAGTGAAGAAATTTTTCTTGATATCCAATTTAAATTTAGCCTAATCCATAAAAAAAAAAATTGCCAGTAATGGGTGGAGCTCTTTTGGAAGTAAAATAATATTTCATTGCTTCTCTTTTATGGAATTTATATAATTTACTTCAGCAAATGGAATTAGGGAGATTTTATCTTTTAAATTTCAGAAATTCCCTGGATGGTAGCTTAGAGTAACTGGGGCTCTGATTTCAGCTTGGGCCATTGCTTCTAGACAAGGTGAAATCTTGACTACAAGACCGAGAAAAACAGAGGCATGGTGCAAATTTCGATATTTTGTGATAAATATTGAATATCTTGTTCTGAACCATCCAGTCCCAAAACATGACATTGCCTCTTTATGGAATGACTGGAAACATAAACAACCTTCAGAATCCTGTTGTCTCCTTAAAAAAAAAAAAAAAAAAAAGGTGGCATTTGCTAACGAGGCCATAAATATTGATGTCTCTCTGAGGTCCCCCAGAGCCCTATCATTTCTGCAACTGACTGATTAATAATAGATTAAACACTTTGGTTTTGCTTACTCTGGGCTTCGTAACTTTGAGTGCATCTGCTGTGTTGGTGACAGGGGCCTGGAACAGATGGATCTGGCAGATATTCACTAGAGGAATATGGCAGGAGTCTACAAATACCTTCAAGGGCCAAAACTCAACCAAAATCTATGCAGGGACATCAGAGGCTTAGAGTAATTCAGTGAGGAGCTTCAGAATGTGTTTACTACAGATAAGATGTTGTGCCTTTGGAATATCTGCAGTGTTTACTACATTAGGAGTGCACATGACATGGCACTGTGGATGTATAATAAACTTTGCATTCATAATGCTCCTTTCATTCCAGGAGCTCAAAAGAGGCTTTAGGCTGTGTTTTACACAGGCCCAGGCTGGGCTGGTTTCAGATGTGCTGAGCTGCAGTAATCGCTCAGCACCTCCCAAAAACAAACTTCAAGGGACTATCTGGATGTCACACAATGAGCCTCTATCAAAGCTGATGAAAGAACCAGGTGTTCCTGGCTTCTCAGCTCCTGTTCAAATCCACTGGAGGCTGCTGGCATGGAGGATTTGTTCTAGCTCAGCAAGCTGTGAAACACCAGGGAAAATACCTGGTGTTGCTCTCCTTGTTGTTATAATTAATAGCCTCGTTTATAGTGCTCTATTAAAAAGATACAGAAGGCTACACAAGAAATCACAGCTGCTTTCCTCAGCTCTGAGTTCAGTGTCAGTTTTGCTGCTCATGAGTACTTGTCACCCCAGCAGCACCACACAGGACTGTGTTTAATAACCTTGAACTTGGCCTGGGCAGAAGGGGCTGATGCCCTGAGGGATGTCCTGCAGCCACACTCAGCCTCTGTGGTTTCAATGGCAAAATTAATTCCCAAACTTCAGCTAAGTCCTCTGTTCCTATGCAAAGGGCAGAGACCCCTTTCAGTGCTCCAAAGACTGCCTGCCCATTTATGGGTGTGAAACTGGAACTCAGTCAAGTTGAAGACATCTCCAAAAGCAGGGCAGGCTTTGCTCCTGTGTGGCTGCTGGGCTCTGGTGCTGGGGAGGAGACCCTTAAGAAGTCTGTGGACCCACACTCACCCCTCTGACTTGAAAGTCTCTCCTGAGCAACTGCCTCTGACTGGATTTCCTTTTTTTCTTTTGAAATCTTTTCAAATAATTCTAAGTAAAAAACCCCAAACCAAGACAGGGCAATTATCCACAGGAAATCACTGCCATTCAGCCCTCTGCCCACACACACATACAGACACAATATGGCTCTGAACAGCAAGGCAG
The DNA here is from genome assembly GCF_022539315.1 of Serinus canaria. Classification (NCBI taxonomy): domain Eukaryota; kingdom Metazoa; phylum Chordata; class Aves; order Passeriformes; family Fringillidae; genus Serinus; species Serinus canaria. The sequence goes on along the minus strand of NC_066327.1, from coordinate 12,613,936 downwards.
CAAAATGTGTGCTTAATGTCAAACAGGAGTGAGGATTGAGAGGCCACTACCTGGCTATGCAGCATCTTTGTGTGCAGTAGCTGTGGGAGGACAGCATGGCCAGGTGTGTGGGGCAGCACAGGCACCCCAGGACACGCTCTGCACATTTGGGGACACTCAAAATTTCCCCTCTGCCTATTGGCTTTCTCCCAGTGTGCCCCTGTGCTCCCCTGGCGAGGGCTGGAGCCAGCAGCAGCAACACTGTGAGCTAAGTAAAAATTGAATAGATGCTCAGGTGTTTTGTTGATCAAGCTGAACAGATTGGGATCAGGCACTTGAGATCAGTGGGTGACACATTCAAAGGCGTGCTCCTCACTGTGTGCTGCCTTTGCTGGGAGCACAGCCCCCCTGCCCCAGCCCTGTAGCATCAGAGCTGCACACACCCTCCCTGAAGTGTGCAAATAGCTTCTGCAGGTTTCCCTTCTGTGAAACGAGGATTGCTCCACATTTCTTTTCTTCCTAACAAGAGGGGTTTCTGTGCTGCCACAGTGATTTGCAACAATGCTTTGCTTGATGTTGGCTGCCCAGAAGCCGTCTCTGACTGAGTGCTGGCAGGCAGGATTCCCCGGAGCAGTGTCAGGGGAGGAGGAGGGCAGAGCTGGAGCTGGCTTTGCCATGGAGCACAGAAGTGCTTCCCTGCCTGCCTCCCAGGCACAGGCACTGGTGCTGAGGTGGAGCAATCTGCTCTGCAGCACAGTGCTGGAAATCAGAACTCTGGGGGTTTGTGTTGGTCTGACCGGGGAGCTGGGAGGGCACTGCAGGAGTGCTGGGAGCAGGATTCCCTGCAGAAATCCACACAGGGAGGGGATGGACTTTGTTAGAGACCTGCAATCAAACCTTGAAACCCACCTTGCTCACTGGCAAGCCCGACTAGCAGGAAAGCCCATCTGCACTCCCATTGATACCATGCAGATTGCAACATCAAAAGCAAAGCTCTGGAGAGAAGGGCTGCGAGCCTACGGGAACACTCTTTGTGCAGAAACACCATGTAACAACATTTCCCTTTGATCCTTTTCCCAAGCAGTTAATTCCAGCTCCCTGTTGTGAGTGCAGACCTGCTGCTGCTGCTCAGCCCTCACACACCTGCAGAGGGACACATCCACCTGGCTGCAGCGTGGGACACCAGGTGCCTGCCTCAGGTACTGGGACAGCACGAAAGAGTCACACTGCTGGTTTCCCTCTTCCCTAGAAAACAGCTTTTGCACCCTGCCTTCCTCCCTGGGAAGGTGTAATCTATTCCAAAATGCAGTGCCTCTTTCAGCCAGTGCTGCTGAGCTGTCCTGCTGAATGTTGGGAAGCAATGAGGCTCGGGGAGGCTGTGCAAGGGCTGTGAAATCCTCTGTCCTCTAAGGATGGAGGTCACTACAGATTGCAGCACAAAGTCTCCAAGCTGGCTCTGCCCAGGTGTGGGTAACAATCTGCCTTCAGATCTGGGGTGGAAGGAGGCTTTTGTAGGCAGTGTGCACCACTCTTGAGTTTGTTTACTCATTAGTTTGCACACCACAGCTTCCCTACAGCAGCTCTGAGCTTTCCTGTGTGCTGAACTGGGTGCATTTCTTTTTATAACATTCCTCATCCAGTTTTAGTTGTTGTTGTTGTTTTTTCCTTTTTTTTTTTTTTTTTTTTTAGAAATTCAGCCAAAGAAAACATGATGTTGGATTTTTAGTCCTTTACCCTTGGGCCTCATTATGTGTGTCTCCAACCCTATTTATTTACATTTCAAGGGAGAGGCTGGCAGAGAAGCAAAAACACGAGGGCTTCCCTACAAATTGTGATCAGCCACAATTTTCCCTGCGCACAAAATCCTGCATCTCATGCTGCAAAGTCCAGAGCTGTGATATAGAGATTTTCCTGAGAGAAAATTTAGGGACAGCACACAGCATCTCCTTTTCACCTTTTCTGGGCATGGTCTGCCCTGTGTGATTCTCCTTAAAAACAAATCCATCAGGAAAGGACCTGCTGATCAAAGCTCTCCCTCAACCCCTCCACCCTCATTTTCCATCTCATCATTTTTCTTCCCATTTTCATGCCTTGTTTCCTCTGATCTTTAGGAGGAGTGGGGTTCATGCCATGCCCCTCTCCCACCTAGAACATGCTCACATTCAAACTCAAGAACTTTTCTTCTACAACACATCTTCTTCCTAAAAGTACTCAAAATACCAACCCTGCTTCCAAGCAGCCAGTGCCAGGAGGGCTCCTCTCTTTCCCTCCATTACCTCCTTTTCCAGCTTCTCAGCAAACCAAAAGTAAACATTGGAGAATATTCCACCTGGGAAGCCCCTTGCTCAATCCAGAATTTCTTGCCTGTGAGCCAGGCCCACCATGGGGTAGCTTGCACTGAGCCTAGAGCAGGATGGCACCTCCACCCTGTGGCTGAGTGCCACCATCGAGGGGCTCTGGTGTCCCTGGGCACAGCTGCTGTCACAGCTGGAGCCACCCTGTCACAGAGTGGTTCTCACATCTGCCCTCCCTGCCAGTTAGCAGTGCCCCACTTTGCCCAGGGCTTTTTCCTCCCCAGGGACCAAAAAATACAAGGTGGTGGGAAGAAACCTCCTTGATTCAAACAGCTGAGGTTCACCTCCTGCAAGCCCCAGTTCTGCTGTGGAATCCTGGTCCCAGCAGCCACCCTAGAGAGGCCAACAGGTGCATTCAGGATAAAGGTGGCAGTAAGGACAGAATTGAGGGCACAAGCTGGGTCACAGGCACTGAGATGAGCCCTGCCAGCCTCTTGCATGACAGCGTGGAGGGTGGGAGGCACTGCCAGGCTGTTGTGTGAAGCTATCTGGCATGTGCAGGCACCTGCTCATGCTCACACCCCCCCTGGCTTGGCCAGGAGGCTGCTCTGCCTCAGCAAAGCACAGATGGAACTGAGGGAGCTCTGCACAGGGCATCCTCCACCTGCATCTCACCAAATCCCACAGCCCTTCTGCCCACAGGGGAGAAGGGGGCTGTGTCTGTCCTGGGAGGGTCCTGCTTCCCTTGGCTGCCCCAGAGCTGGGATCCCACACCCTGCAGCCAGCCCCTCTCCACCCCTGGGAATGCCCAGGGTCTGGGTTAGGGACACACCACAGCTCCCATAGTGCTCACAGACACCCACAGCCTGCTCCAGTGGCTGCAGCAGAGCTTTAAAGGAGGACAGAGCCATAAGAAAAGGACTCACTGCTGGAATGGCCCATGCTGGGGGTGCCTGCTGGCACAGGGGCACCACAGCGGGCGAGCAGAGCTCAGCACAGTCAGGCACAGAGTGCAGCTGGCCCAGGTTTCACTGCAGCACTGAGATCCCTCCTGCCAAAACCTTGTGGGGAGGGTCCCTGAGGTGCATTGTGTTCTCTTGGTGCTGGGATTCCTGGGCAGGTACTGGTGGGTTTATTCTCCCCTTGGCAAACAGCGGGGGTGAGGAATTCCTCCCAGAGGTGCTGCAAAACACAGATGTGCAGGTTTGTCTATTCCAAGCTGCAGAATAACCTGGGAGAAACCTCTGCTCTGGCACCAGTTAGAGGGAAAACAGAAATAACCCACTCTGGGAACTATCAGAGTTCTCCACTTCAGGAGATTAATTAATTTCAGGATTAATTTTATGTACACTGCAGGATCTGAACCAATACTGGTGCAGGCTCCAGCTTAAGGCAGAGCAAACAGAGGCAACACCAAACCCTGCTGCTGGTCTGCCCAAGGCATGATCCCTTCTCAAACACAGCCTGCCCCAGGGCTGAGAAGGGGGATGCTGTGCTCTCTGTTGGAACTCTGCTAGGGAACAGCAACTCACTCCAGCAACTCATATCTCAGTTGGTTTCAGTTTTTGGTGTTTTTATAGGGTGACATGGCTCAATCCCAGGCACTTCCCCATTATCCATCACTCAGAAAAGGTCTCAAATAGTTTCTGGACATGCACTGCTGTAACTATTAATCTACTCAGGGGTTGGGACCTTTTTCCCTTCATTTTTTAATGAAAAATTCCTCTTACTTTCAAACTACCTCCAGGCAGGTTTTGCTGGGTATTTTTTTTTTTTTTTAATTAAAAGTGCATACATTTTTCAGCCAGAAATTTCAATAATTGAGCTGCAAGGAACTCCTCAGATGTGAGATCCTGATTTTGCAAGTGCCCTGAGGAAACAATTTGGGAAATCTGCACTGCAAACAACTGGGAAAAAAAGTGGACAAGTTGCATCAACAGGATGAAATATTAATTAAAGGGAGAATGTCTTGGCAGCAAGAGAAAAATTCAGATAGGACTGATGAGATATTGTGTGAGAACAGTAATTTTGCAGCTCCCTTCAAGATGGAGATCCCCAGATTGTGATGTTTGGGATCTCAGAGGCTGCCACTTCCTTTCCATGATTCAGCATCCATCAGCTTCCCTCCAAGAGGATTTGTTCCTAAAGTGGTGTTACAGCAACTGCAGGAGACCTTCTAATGGCCATAAAATCACTTAGACAGAAACAGAAAGTCTCCAGAGATTTAGCCCCACCATCTCTGCCACAAGTGCTGGCCCAAATTCACAGCAGTAGGGACTGAGGCAGAGCTTTACATAAAGCACCTGCAGTGGCACCCAGGGACTCTTCTCACTGGAAATCAGCACATGGGTTCCATCTCTGAGTCAGGGATGTGGACAGATCTTCTGACTCCTGTAGTCCCAGCACAGGGCTTGCAAGGCTGACTAAGGTCTAAAAATTCCCCACTCCTGGAGTAACGGGACTGAGTCATGGATCTCTTTTTCAGTAAGGTACTGACTTATAGCTTCAGAAGGGGAAAATGAATCTAGAAATATGAATTATCAGTACTAAAAAGGGGGAGATTAATAAAAAGAAGCCTCAGATTCAACATTGTATTAAAAATGCATGACATGTAAAACAAGCTTATGGTTTTGGCAACCTGATACCCTTTAACTGCTTTCAGACAGCAGTTCCAGAGAGAAGAGATGCTGCAGCTACAAAAGGCTCCTCAGCCATCTCCATATCCCTGTGAACTCATCCCATTGCCTGAGTCCTGGCTCAGCAGCAAGCTGCTGCTGGCTTTCAGCATCTCCCCTGCCTGAGGTGTGAGCTCAGCACATCTGCCTGCTGAGAGCCAGCCACGAGCACATCTGGATGCACAGAGAGGTGTAAAGGTGGTGATCCCTCTGTTGCACCAGCTGGGTGAATTCTCTCTGATGTTTTCTTTTCTTTTTTTCACAAACAAGATGTAAGGGCCAGTAGATTTCAGGTTTTGACAGCACCCAGCCTAAAGAAATGCAACCTAGCATGGAAAGAAAAAACCCTCCATGAATTTGAAAACATGGGATATATTGTGCATTGAAGCACACTTTTCCCACTGGCTCTGGAGAGAGGATAATCCACACAGGCTAACAAAAAAACCTCATATGCAGGAAAATATGCCCATATTTCCTGCCCATATGTAGGGAAAAGTGCTTTATCAAGGCTATTAGGAGTTACCTATTAAATGCTGTAAATATCATTAAAAAGAAATGAGTCTGGGGGACAACAATGAAAAAACCAAGGGTCTCAGAAGGACCATGAGAGCTTGTCGGGGTTCTGTGGCTGCACAGCACTTTCAGGGCCATTACTTACAGTCTTGAAAAGAAAACATGGTTATTTATATAATCACTGGGCAGTAATATGGTCCTACAAAGAAAATCACTTTGCCTGAGAGATGCCTTGGTAGTGCAGACCTGAACAAAACCCACAGCTGTCAAGTCCCTTTTCTCCCACAGCAAAAATTCAGGAATATTCCTGCTGGTGTGGCATGAAACATCACCACTGCATTTTCACAAAACCATGGAGATTTGGGCCAGGAGGGGCCTTGGGAGATTGTACCAGCGATCCATGGACCTGGCTCACTGAAAGCATTGCAGGCAGAAAGATTTGAAAATGACAGCTACATCTCCATGCTCCAGACTGAACCCCAGACCATTCCCCTTCTCTTCCCTGCCACGTGCTCCGGGGCTTGGGACACTCCTGGTCCCTGCCAGGCTCTCCCCAAGAGGTGCCTGTCTTTGCTGAAATGCACAGCCCAGAGTCAGACACAAAACACTGCTGCTGAACCATGCTGAACACCCTGACAAGCTGGACTGACCTCAAGGATTTCCTAAATTAGTGGGCCTGTGTTCTCCAGTCAGAGTCTCAGATTTTCTAAAGTGTCCAGTCTGAGTTTTAATAAACATATGTAGAAAAAAAAGAATGTGAAAAAAAAATCCTTACCATGTTCCTTTATCAATACCCTGGAGAAATAAAAAATGGTTTCTGAAAGAATTTAGGGAGAAAAGAGAAATCAGCACCTTCCTTTCTGTGACTCAGTGCATCCAGCATCGCTTGTTCCTGACCTGAGCCAGAATGTGGAATCAGGAATGCAAGAGATCACACCTAAAGGATGAGATTCCAAGTAGGAGCCTTTGTGGGGAAAAGTGCTCTCTTCATAATTCTCTTTCATTTTTCAGTCTTTTTTCCCCTACTGTAACACAAACCCCCAAGCTTTTCTCCTTAAAACTCAGGGGAGCTCCAAATCATCCACCCTTCTGCAAGACTAGTAACAAAAATCACAACCAAAAACCCACTTCTGATTCACAGAGGTGTAAATGTGATCAAAACTCACCCAGAATGATTTTCCATTGCATAACCACTTCCATGGTTTTACAATGGAGGTAACAGCAGGCAGAGCATGCCAGATGATGAGCAAGGGAGCACTGCTGGCAGCAGGGCAGCAGAGGAAAGCCTTTGAGGCTTCCAACCTCAAAATAAACCTTCTTGGAGTTGGGAAGAAAAGGCAAAATGCACAAGCTGGCAGAACACGGGTCACTGCAGCCCGTGGGGAGTGGGATGGTGCAGCAGGGGAGCAGCAGAGACTCTGATGAGCTCTGCTGCTCACAGCTTGTTCCCAGTGCTGTGCCCTGGCTGGGGCATAACTGAGTGCCAGCTGAGCAGGGCAGAGCCACATCCCCACCATGAAATGGCTCTGAACTAGCACTGCCCTCCATGGGCTGGGCCAGTTTGCTCCCGCACCCTTTACTTGTGGATCTCCACCATGGGCACAGACCTACAAGCATGAAAGCACCTCCTGAAGGCCACCACTGCTTCACCAGTGCCCACCAGTGCTGGGGCTGAATTTCACAGCTCACCTCAGCATCCCTGGGGACTGGAGCATGCACAGAGACCAAGGTCATGCACAGGCTCTGTTTGGGATGAGAGGCACAACCACAAAGCTGCCCTCACCCTGCCAGGGGTGCTCTGCAGTGCATGTGGGGAGAGGCAGGGGGAGAGCTGAGTGGCACAATTATCCCCAGCATGGCTTATTCCAAATATCAGAACTGATATTGCTCTATAACTCCAAACTGCTGCCTTTAATTACTCTCAGCAGCTTCATTAGCAGAAATGTGTAGTGAGGTTGGATGCTCCCATCCAGTTCCAGGGATCCTCAAGCAGAATGGGCTCTGTGGCTGTGCATGTGGGAGGTGGAGAGGTTGTTCCTGGAAGTGCCTCTGCCAGGCTGGGGAGGGGGGATTTTGAGGAAAAGGTGTCACAGCTCAGGTCACTGCTGTGCTGCAAACTGTCTCTCCTGGGATACCTGCTGGGAGGTCAGGAACAGTGTTTGGCAGCCCTGTCTGCCACAGACTGAAAAGAATTCTTTGGTTCAGATGCAGCCCCAGTGCCCACAGGCAGCCCTGCAGCCTCTGCTCTCACAAAAACCCCCTGCCCTGATGTGCAGGTGATGGTTTTTTCTTCCTCATCCCCTGCCCTCCAGTTCCTTCCATTTGCAAGATCCTGATTCAGCTCTGGCTCCCACACCCACACCACTTGTTCCTGAAAAAACAGCATGAACAGGAAAAAAAAATGCAAAAAAGGAGTTGGTTGCTCCAGTATGGAATGGTCCTTGGGGCAGTCAATAGTAAACCAGTTTGATTATTTTCAGGCTTTTCATACATGCATTTTCTTTGATATTTCATAGTAATTGGACTGGAAGAATTTATACAAAATCCAGGAGGGCCACAAAAAACACAGATCATACAGGTGCCTGGATCCAAGAAGCTGCTTAAATTTCAGCCACAATCCCCTTTGTCTGCAGAGGCCAGGCACAGAAGCCCCGTGCAGACAGAGGGACACTGAATATCTGTGCATGTTTTGGAGACTTCTCTCTCCTCCCTTTCACAGGGCTCTCCTTAGCAACAGAGCTCATTGCAGGATCTGCTGCTGTTTTTGCCCTCTCTGCCACCAGCAGCTCATGAAATCTGCAGTTCTGCCTGCTCAGACCAATAAAACACTGGTGAACCCCTGCCATTACCATTCTGTCACTTACTCAGCCCTATGAGACGTGTTGCAAATGAAGGAAAAGGGAAAAGGAAGGCTTTCAGTGAAATCCCTTCCAATTTCCAGCCTGCAGGCAGCTGCAGAGGTGGCAGCTGCAGAGGTGGCAGCTGCAGAGGTGGCAGCTGCAGAGGTGGCAGCTGCAGAGGTGGCATCTCACAGCCCTGCAGAGGCTGCACAGCTGCCCAGAGCACCACAGGAGCAGCTTTTTGGGGGCACTTGAGCTCTGATTTGAACTCAAGGTGTTCAAACCCATCAGCTGGGGCTGCTAGCCCTAACCTGCCCCCTTTCCAGCCCATTAAGGGTCAGGGACGTGGGACACAACGATCTCCTGCTCCTGAAGCAACAAGGACTGAACTCCAGAGGGACCCAGAGGATGGGAAGCACAGATCCCCTCCTTCCTCTGCCGACAGACTGCAGTGCAAAGCTGGGCATCCCTGCACGTTGGTGTGAGCATGTGTGTGGGGGACTGTGAGTTCTGGGAAGCAAGGCAGAGGGACAGCACATCCTAAGAAACCGCTCGCAGAACATGGGGCCATATGTTTCTGGAAATGTCAGAATGAAAATCATTTTGGAAATGGAAAATTACTTCTCAATCCTCTCACATTCCCATAATACTGGTTTCTCTCTATTCTCATGTTTGGATTTCTCTTATTAGTAAAGCAGGAACAGAGCTGAGGAAAGATGGGAAGGATGGCTTGGGATGCTGCCACACAGACAAGAGGCTTGTACCCAAGACCCCACAGGAAATGGCTTGAGCAAGGTTGTGGAAACAGATTTGTGCTTAAATGTTTGCAGGGTCAGATCTTGAAATGATTCTTATCTTTATTCATCAGATACTCCCTGAACACTTATTTTTCTACATAATATCTATAATATCTCCTGGCTCTATGCTGATGCTACTCATTTAAATACACATGGAAGTTATGTATAACAACGACACAGAAAATGCAGTGCTCTCCCATTAGGGGCATATTTTGCCACTCCTGCTACTTTCCAAATCAATTACTTAGTAAGAAATCATGCAAAAGGCTAAGGCAATCTAAAGAGACTTATAAAGTTCTTATTCTTGTTACACCCAGGATGAAGCTACAGGATATATGAATTACTCCCATATGGCAGAAAATTTGAAGCAATAGGCTATTGTGATACAAGATATTCAAACCAGCTACCAAATCTCTCCCTTTGGCTATCAGTGAGGGGAAATGAGTGGATGTACTTTTATTTTAAACATGAAAGTAAAATCAGCTCCATTGCTGATGGGACCAAATGCAGATGCAGAAAAGGGGGACTGCCTCCTTCATCAGATACAGGAGGGTGTTGGAGCTCTTGGAGCTCCTGTTCTTGTCCTGACAGGATACCTTCTCCCTGAGGACTTCAAAGAGGCACACCTTACCTTTGCAAAGGAGCAAGAAACATGAAAGGGCAAGGGAGCTGGGGGAGGAACCTGAGGGGGGAAAGTGTGGCAGATCTGTAACCATGAGACAAGAGTTTATAGTGGAAACAGTGATCATGAATAATGCAGCTGTTCTCCCCCTGGAGTGAAGGAGGCCTCAGACTGATTCCTGCAGATCTAATGGCTGAAATGCCCATCACAGGTGCCACCTCTGTCTCTATTTGCATGCCCATTTGATCAGACCCTGGAGATATGAACCACGTGCCTTCAAAATTAGGACCACAAGGAACTTGTAGAACACAGCAAGCCCTGCAAGGGTGAGGTCAGAGGGTCTCCAACCCACAAAAGGGCCAAAGAGCAGATAAAACCCTTGCATGTGACCCATGGATACTGTGGAATGCAAAAAGGCATCAAAAGGTGAAAACAACTTCCAGGGTCATGGATGATTTGAGGCACCCTGAGGACACCAGGACTAATAAAGAGATGAATGCCAGTGGATTGACAGAAATGCATAAAATCAGGAATGGTTTGAAGAGGAGAAAAAGATTAATAATAACACATGTTCTTTAGTTCTCAAAAACCAAGATTTAGGGGAACACCCAGGAAAGAACAGGCAGTGGGTTTAAAAGCAGAGCTGCATTTCCCCAAGTGATGCAGCATTAAATCCTGGAAATCTGTGCCAGATGAGTCTCAGTAAAAATGAATTTTGAGACTACTAATATTCAGGGGATTGCTCTGCTGCTGGCTGTTAAACACAATACTCTGGATGCACACTCTGGCAGAGGAAACTTTACATTAAACAGCATCAAAGCAGGAGGCAGTATGTTTTATACTCTCCCTTAAATGCCTTCCATACCCAATTATCAGACAGTGCACTGGGCAGCTCAATCTTTGGTTGTGCTCACTGATACATCTTTTGTGTCCCTGTGTTATGTTCAAAAAGAGGCACCTCCTCTATGGCTCATGACAAGCAAAACCAGCACATAAGGACTTTTATCACTTGTGTTACACAGCCTGGGATTTTCAGCTATTGCTCTACAAACAAGCTCTGCAGGCTCAGCCCTGAAGGGATAAGGGTTAATTCACCACCAGCTGCATTCAACCAAATTTTTAATACATACAAGCACAGTATTAAAAAGAAGGTGTGAACTTAGAGCCAACTTAAACCTCCTTTTCACTTTGACCTTCTACAGCAGCATGTGAGTGGGCTTTCATGATTTCTGGGAGAAAACAGGTAGTTTGTAAAAGATATTAGAACAGCATAGAGAAAGTCCAAACCCTGCTGGACTATGATGTGAAGTAACTTGTCTGATTCAGTGGTTTGCTCCATTTACACAGAAAAGCCTCAAACCAGCCAAAGCATGAGTCTGCTTTGGCTCATTTCTTTAAATAAGCCCCCAGCTTTCACAAAAGGTTTGATTTCCTCCTTTTGTACTTGGCTTCAATGATGATTAAGCTCTCAAGGGGCTGCTATGCTTGTCAGGCATTGTTTTTTCTGATGGATATTACACAAACCCCACACACAAATTCACTTTTCCACTTCCATGTTAAAAATGGCAAGCAGATGAGATGTTAAGAGGAGAGAGTTTATCATTGTCACTGGACTATTCACACAAAATGCAGACATTTGCTTTATCTTTTGCATAGTTAAAATTTTGGATTGCCTTTTTAAATACAACTGCATAGAGAAATCTTAAAGATAATAATTTAGTAATTATTTTTCAATTATTTGAAGAAGGTTGGATTTGGTTTGTTTTTGTTGGTTTTATTGGTTGGATTTTTCCTGTGGGGTTTCCATGTTTATCCTCAGAAATAACACACTGTTCCTGAGGATTACCTGTGGTCAGGTTTGGGATCCTGAAGCAAGGGGCCAATTCTGCTCTTGCTCACTTGGAGTAATGCCATTTAAAGCTCTGTGTCTGACTGCTCCCTGATGTAACTGAGGATATCCACAGTCCACACACACCCTTTAAAAGACTATTTCGATTAATTCCGGATGAGAACAGAGCTTCCTGGGAGGGATTTTCTGCTCTGTGGGTTTCTCTGCCCACACCAACACTGAATGCTCTTCTGACTTGAGAACTGCTTCTTCCTTCCTCGACTGTTCTCCAGTGTGAAGCTGAAAGTCGTGCATGGACAGACTCCAGATTTAAAACTCACACAGCCCTCCATGCCAGAACCACCAGAGCCTCAGGGAATGCAACAAACACAACTCTTGAGAACAACCAGATGACAGCTCATTAATACACCCTGAATGTTTTCTACTTGGAGAGAAAACTTGCACTGCCAACACTGGGAGCTGACATGATTCTCCAAGAGAAAGTCTCCCAGTTGCTGCAGGCAAGACATAGATATCAGCTCCACTTTTGTTCCACCAAGGGTTAACTGGACTCCAGAGCAGAAAGGAGAAAGGAATGTGGAGCAAGATGGAAGGCAAAAGAAAGGAGGATCTCCCATCCTTTCATGGAATTAATCAGCGACTATTTTGCCATCTCCCAAACACAGGAGCATCCCTCCACCTTGGAGAAGTTTCCTTCCAAATCAGTGACAGGCAGAGTGCAGGCAGTGGCAGAGCTGCTGCTGACACCAGCAGGAGAATCAGAGGCACAGTCTTGGGGATGAGCCTGGGTAATTTAGGTACATCACAAAGGGCTCATTAATGTCCCCTGAAGCTCTCGGTGGGATCCAGCCCATTGAAGTCACTGGGGTGCCTTCCTCCAACTCCTCTCTCTCAGATTCTGGCATCACAAATCCTTCTGCCTGGTGCCTCCCTTTGTCCTTTCTGTTCCTTTCTCTCTTTCTTCTCCTTTTCTCTTTCCTTGCCTTTTGTTCCCTCCTTTAACAATTTTCAGTCAACCCCAGGGAGACAGTCCCACTCTTATTTGCTAAAATAACTGGTAGTTAAATGACTGACATTTAGTGTGGTATCTTAGGCTTCAGCACTGCTCCACTGGGAGAAGATGCAGTGATGAGTGTGTGGGGAGAGGGAAGAATAGGATGTGGATCATGCTTCTGAGAGCTTTTTTTTTCCTTTTTCAGGCTGTCTGTAGACTCCAGCAAACATCATTTCTGCTGGAGCCCTTATGGAGAACACTCTTCTGAGTGGGGGACAGGCAGTGGGCTGTCCATGACCTATCAGAAAAACCCCCATAAAGCAGACTGGAGCCCTGCTACACTGGAAACCTCAAAAAGGAGAATGTGATCCCTTTTTGATTACTTGCTTTCATGATTCCTTTGGAGTCAGTACTGCAAAGTGACACTGAACTGCACTGGCATTTCCAGAAGAATGCTCAGCACTGGAATGGCAGCACAGGGAGCTGGTCAGGATTTAGGTGTTTCAGCAGAGCTTGGACATCCCTGCAGCAGATGTACTCCTTCCACTGAAATCCAGAAATGTGCCATTGATCCTGCTGCACCCGAGACTCACTGAGTGCTCCTGCAGTCACCACAGCAGAGGTGTCTGCAGGGGAGCCCAACCCAAGCCAGAAAGTGATTTCTGCAGAAATGGTCAAATTCCCCAGTAGAATAATGTGCATGGAGGGGAAAAAATAAACAATGTACAAAAGGACCCAAAGTACAGCAGCTTTAAAAAATAGTAGCAATGAAGGTGTAGGTCAAACTAAAGCTGATGCACTGGTCTGTGTCTGTCCCAGGCTGAGGGGGGCTCAAGGACAGGACTTACAACTGATTGGCATTATACCAACACAGGGCTTTTCCTCTCCCTGTGTGTAGCTCTGCTGGGACCTCAGTACCTCTCAGCATCCTTGCTGCTGCCAACTTTCCTTTCAGCTCTCCTGCTCACAGGGGTGAACCCTGAGCAAGTTCTCCCCACAGAGAAGGGTGCAATGATGCCTTTGAAACACCTTTAGCAAAAGGAACCATCAGTGATTTTTTCTGCTCTGCTTTGGTTGGGAGACACAGATGGACATTTGCAATCACATGTGAGAAATGTCCTCCCTCATTGGGTGAGATTCTGCCCCCCAAAGTGTTCCTCCTCCCAGAAGGAAATACAATCATCCACCTGCCACCTAATTAGCAGATGAACTATTTATTTGACTTGTCATATCCCTTGGGAATTTCACATGATGGAGCTGTCTTGTGGGAGAGCTTTTCTAAGACAGCTGTTAAATTAAATGTCTGAAAAGCAAAGGGAATTAGTTTCTCTACCACCACCCTTGCAGCTTCCCCGTTTAATTGCCCCCAGTTTTGTTTCAGAATTTATAACAGGTAAGGCAATCTTGGAAAATTGCAGCAATAACCCTTGTGTGTTATTATGACAAGGGTGTGAGGATCAAAATCATCAATGCAAAGAAATTTTGCATCTGATGGGAGATCAGCTCCCAAGATGCCATTTTGCTGAAATCTCCTGAGGAATCAATTTTCTGCCTACGCCTGTTCACCACACAGGAGAACCTCCTGCAACATCCCTGCATGCTAATGCACAGCATGAATGGGTAGTAAAACACATGTGCCATGCCTCTGCTGGGAACTGTAGGCACCCAGCAGGAAAAAAAAAAACCAAAAAATAAAAAATGCCACAAAGAAACCTCCCACAGAAATTCCAGACAATATAGTTTTGCTCTCTTTTTCCAGTCCTCTGAAATGGAAAGTTTTCATTTTGAGGATCCCTTCCTCAAAACAAAACAAAAAAAAGAAAACAAAACAAAAAAAAAAATAGCACTAAAGGGATTCCCATTTGGCTTGGTAGGAAACTATGGGTACATCCAAAGAATTACTTTGCAACCTACTCAGGGTCTGACAAATATGTGGCAGAGAGCAGGAAATGTGCAGTAGTGGGGACTGTGTGAATTTGCTTGGAAGCAAAGGGAATGGGGGTGTTTGTCATGCTCACCAGGTGGTGACAAGGCAAAAGGTGTCCTGAAATCCTAAACAGCAGCTGCTTCTCCTCCTCTCTGAGCCAGGCTCACACAGACACAGCAAAGCCACCTGACTGAACCTGCAGCTCTGATTGTTAATAAACACCCAATGGGCTTCACAGTGCTGACAAGTTGCACCATGCAGTTATTTGCTGTCTTTTGGGGGCACAGTCTTCTCAAGCCTCCAAGAGAGTTGGTCTGGGAACATTCTGTCAAAGTGAAAATGGTCTCCAGAGCATTACCTGACTACAGAGCTAGCACCCCCCCCAATACTCTGAGATTACAGAACTATAAAAATCACTGCTCCAGTACAGTCTCTGAATAATTCTCCCAAATTTTAATATGAAAGCTTTGTAATCAGAAGGCATTTCCCACATTTTCTTCCCTTTACTTTTCTCTGTGAAAACTTATATGTGAATCAAGTGTCCCCAAGGTCTCTTGCTCTCTGGGTACCTTTGGTGCAAGGTGGACAGGTGAATATTCATACCTGTGCCATCTAGGAAAAAGGTAATGGGAAAGGAAGGAAAGGGGTCAGAGAAATCCCATTTTCCCCCTCTCCAATTCATTTTATAGTCAGCCCTTGGTTGATTCATACAACAGAAAAAGCCCAGAGGCAAGACAGCTCATCTCTCTGTGACGGAAAGCACACTCCCAACCCAACTGGATCCTGGAGAACTTGGTTGTAGGTTGCTCTTGGATTATTCTGCAGGAGATTTTTTTGGTGAGCATTCAGTTTGAAGTCTGTTACTCATCCCTTCAGCTCACGTCATGATGAAGTCCCTTGCAGAGAGCACGACCCACAAGTAAGCTGCTCAGCATCCTGGATGGTGTAATTTAATTTGGAAAATTGCCTTTCCTGCACTAGTGCTCAGCTGGAGCCCAGACACTAAACCCTGCCTCCCTGTGGAAACAGCCTGCCAGTCCCAGTGAGACATGGCAAACACAGCTCTGCTCTGAGCTGGGAGCTCACCTTGGGAAAGGCAATGCCACCTCTATCCCACATGCAGATTTTTTTCTGGAATAAAAACCACAAAAGAGGCCTGAGGTACAAGGATCTGTGGGGAAGACTGACACAAAGCCTTCAAAGGTAGTGAGAGAATAAAGAATAAGCTCCTTTGAATGGATCCCAGGAACCAGCCTGCCAAAGGACAGGGAGAGGTAGGTCATCTCCCCTTTCCTACACAGGCAGCTTGGATATGTGCTGCAGAGCAGTGCAGCCCTAAATATCCTAACTCAGAATCAAGCCTTGCCTCAGCTTTTCAAAATGAGGCACAGGAGGCACCCAGGGGCCACAGAGGAATCTCTCTGAAATGACCAGAAAACTCTGGGCAACTAAAGCACCCCTTCCACAGGGCAGAGCAGAGCTGCAGCTCTCCTTCTTGCAGGTTTAATTTTAAATACACTCAAGAAAGTGGAATCAAAGTCACTGCAGCCTGGTAGACACCAGGATGGATCTTTCTGTCCAGCATCATCTCATGGCTCTTTCCAAGACATTCCACAGGCAACTTTTGCAGCCTCCTATCTCACATGCACATCTGCAGTTTCCAGCAATCCTGGCTGTGCCCTCCTGGCTGCTGCAATGTCCCTCCACGAGTTGCCCCAAAACTGAGCCACCCCAGGGATTTCCCTGCTCCCAAATCCATCAGACACTGAGTGTTCTGGGTTTCACTGCTCGTGGAGCATTATGAAATGCTAAATCAGAACAGAGAAGCAAGGAAAAAAAAACCCCAAAGAATCCCAGAATCATTTTGGTTGCAAAAGCCCTCCCAGATCACCAAGTTCAAGCTGTGCTCCATCCCCTCCTTGTCCCCAGCTCAGAGCACTGAGTGCCACCTCCAGCCCTTCCTTGGGCACTCCAGGGATGGGCACTCCAAACCCCCCTTTAGTTCCTGCCCCACAAGTGAGCCCCCACCTCTCACTCCTCAGTGTTCCTCTCCTTCTCTCCATCAGAAACTGCCTCCTTGGGATGGGAGGAATTTGGCTGTAGGGATTTTCACCCTGCAGGTTTGGATCAGCTTCACCTCCCCAGAAAAGGGAGACTGCTGTCCTCAGCCAAACTCCACCCCAGCCTTGTCAAGAGTTTGTTCTCCCTGACAGCCTCTAATCACCAGCCAGCCAGTTTACCCAGGGAAAAATTTGATCCTTTCTGCTAGAATTCATTTTTATGACACCTACCATAAGAGACTTAAAAAAATTAGGCATTAAAATGGTTTATAGAGGGTATTTTTATAATCCACTAAGCTGTTTTCCATTTCCACTGATATGACATCTCTCAGCCATAATTCATAAATGCCATCAGTTAACAGGCACAGAACCTTATCCTAAATTTCTCCTCTCATATGCTTTTCTCATTTAAACTTTCTGTTAAATCTTTGCTGTGCTGCTAAATCCAGAGAGATTTGGCCATAGCTGGGGGGGAAAAAAGTTTAAGTAGCTAATTAATGTCACTGGATTTGGGGCATCCTATCAAGAGAGAATATAGAGGAAGCATGTCCTCAATAAATATTTTGAACATTTAAATCAATGCTAACGCCCCCACCTACACAGGAACCTCTAATATCCTCAGAAAATCATGTTTTTAATAGGCAATAAGTGGCTGTTTCCCCACACAGGGATGATAAGGACATTGCACCAGGTATATGGATTTCAGTGGCCCTGGCTGTCCTAACAGTAATTTTTGTTATTGATTGCAGCTCAGAAGGGAGTCCCTCTGGGAAGCACCTGCTTGTGCCAGGGTCCATCCAACCTGGGGACATCCT
Organism: Serinus canaria; assembly: GCF_022539315.1. Lineage (NCBI taxonomy): Eukaryota > Metazoa > Chordata > Aves > Passeriformes > Fringillidae > Serinus > Serinus canaria. Next base: position 12,596,571 of record NC_066327.1, on the reverse strand, counting down.
GGGAAAAAGCATTTATTTACAGCCCTCCCAGAACTCACTTCCTACTTTGATAAAACCACAGAAATGCCTAGCAATAATTATAATTCTTGTGGTAGTTAGACATATTCTGCTTTTCTCTGCCAAGATCAGGTTGGAAAACTCCAGGTCTCACCACTATCACAGCTATTAAACCACAGCATGGAAAACAAAACAGAATATACATTCCTCCTTATTTGAAATGCCTCCATTGTATCTACACTGGGAAATTTGAATTTGGGTGGAGTTTGAAATTTGGGCTGCATGTAGTCATTTGGTTATGGAAATTCCTACCTTGGAAGAAGTAAGCCTAAAAGAATGGAGATTTTTTTTTAAATTTCTTTAGGGTGGGCATGAAGATATCTCCTCGACTCTCTCTAGGCTAAGGATGGCTCATGGTCCACTCAGACTCCTTAGAGGCCTGATGAGTTTCCAGTCACAACCAGTGAAGCATTTTGGGTGGGAGAGAAGTGCCCCCAGACTGCCTTCTGTACATGGAGAGGAGAGGAAGCATGGAAGGCACATGGAGACAGCAAGCCAAGGCACTTGCCCTCTAATGTTTTATCTAATGAAGTCCTAATCCTAGTGGGATAAGAGTTTTGGCTCAGATAAGCAGAGCATCCATGGCCTTTAATCTTTTTTTTTTCCCCCAAAGGAAGTTTCAAAAGAAAGAATAGTCAATAGAAAGTTAATGATAACCTTTGGCCTTAAATATCAAAAAAGGGAAATTAAAGATACATTGCCTGGGCTGAATGGAAAGGCTTCACCCACTGCTGTGCTGCCTGGTGCTGCACAAAAGTGAGCTCAAGAGAAGCCATCCTCTGTGTGCCAGGGTCAGTGCTAAATGCACCTCTCTCAATTTCCTCCCCTCAGGAGATTAAACACTTCCCTGTGGGCAGCAGGGGAAGAAGCAGAGCTGGTTCACATCCTCCTCTCCCCAAGTGCCTGTCCCTGTCCCTGTCCATGCCAGCCCTGTCCCAGCCCTGCCCAGCTGCAGCCCAGAGCCACCTGTGGGGAGGAAGATGAGGACAGAGGTGAGCTGCAGGTGATTCCTGCTCGTGTTCTTGTCCCTTGGGGGGAGGAGATGAACGAGCCCACACTGCCAAGTGAAGGACATTTCCCTGCTGTCACCACAGCCAAGGGACAGCAGGTGCTGACAAATAAGGACTGTGGCCACTCAGTGTGGCCCCTTGGAACTTCCACTTCACTGCTCCATGGAGAGTCTGCTTGGAAAAATCATTCCCAAGGATCCTGCAGGCAGAGGCAGTCTCTGCTCACCCACTCAGAGCACCTGTGTGGCCTTTACCCATCTGCTGCTGCCTGGCACTGCCAGGAGGAGAAGGAAGAGGAGCAGATCCCCCACCACTTCCCAGACATCACAGGCTGCTGCTCATGTGCCAGCAGACATGGGAGAGCTCTGGGTGTGCACCAGACAGCCATCCCCACCTGCCAAGGGTCTGGGGACCTACACAAAGAGGGATCACATTCATTAGGAAGAGGAGGAATTATAAATATGAGCCAAGGCAAGAAAATGAGGCTAGTGTGGGTCTGAACAGAAATTCAAAGCTGTGCCCTCTCCTATGGGCGAGTGCTCACTCAGGTCTCCCCACTTATTTATCAACACTGGCAGGCACAGAAAGCACATCCTGCTTTCTGAGCATCCAGACTTTTCCAGCAGAACCAGAAGGAATCCAGGTATTCTCATGCTGCCTTTGGTGTGCCTCATTAATATCACTGTCCAGTCTCACTGGGAAAAAAACCCCAAAAATAAACAACCCCAAAAACTGGTCAACAGGATGGGACAATATCCCAAATCCCCTTAAAATACAACTTCTCCCTAAAGCCACCCCTCACAGGCAGTGTCACACACAGGAGGAAGAGCCACTGGCACAGCTGAGCTCTCAAAGGCACGGGTAGGTCACTTGAGGCTGGAAGTCAAAGTCTCTCTCAGCTTGAGGACATGTCTGAGAAGTGATCAGCCTTTCACTCTTTGCAGAAAAGCTGACACTGCCCAAAGCATCAGGCCCTGCTCCCTTGGGAGCTCAGACTTTGTCCTTCTCTGTGCTGGTGCCTGCAGGAGCTGCAGAGCCCCATGGTGAGAGGGATGGGGTGTGGGATCAGAGCAGACATCTCACTGCTGGACTCAGCTGCTGCCTGGGATGGGACTGAACTGCAACAAATGTTCATTTAAAGAACACCTTAGAGGCTGCTTCTATTGCACTTGCCACAAGGTTTCAGGTCTCATTTATCACCTGTGCCTGATTCTACTACTTGCCTAAAACTCAATACAGCCTTTTAAGGATTTTTTTATGATGTCTTAATGTATCCCCTTTCATATTTTATTTTCCTCTCACTTGAGGAAAGAACTTACACAAAGAAGGCATTAGATCTCCTCAGCCATCTCATATCTCTGACAAAACAAGAAAACAAGGCGCAAGACTGATGCCAAATAACACCAAAATCTCCCTCTGGGAGAGACGAGGATCTGGGGATCAGCTGCCTCATGAGGTATCCCACAGCACTGTGACAACCAAGGCAGAGAGGAGGAGCTGAGTGCACCCTCCAGAACAGCACAGCCAGGCTGGGACCTGCCAGCACTGCCCCTTCCCTTTGTCACCCAAAGAGCTGAGAGCCAGAAATAGCCAGAGATGGGGTTTATCCACGGGTGGGCAGGAGGAAAGGGGACCAAGGGAGTTTGGCTGCTGTTGGAGCCTTGTTCTGCAGCAGCTCCACAGAACAGGAGAGCAGAAGTACATGCCTTCCATGAAGAAGAATAATTAAGCTGTAATTCTGGTTTTGGCTTGCTCTTTCATCCAAAATAAGAGTGGCTTGAATAAAATAAAAAATCCTGTTAGAGCTACACAGGAAAGAGGTGCACAGGGACACTCAGAATCACTCAAGACACTCTGTGTCACAGTAGGTACTGATGCTCTTTGAGGAATCAGTAAACACTAAAATGCCTTTAAAAATCCAATTTTTTGGGTACCTAGAAGCCTAAGCTAGCAATCAAGACCCCAAATACTTGATAAACAAACATAAGGCTGGAACACTGCTATGACAGCTTAATAAACTCCTGACAAGAGGGAGCTGCAACAGGTGGACAGTAGAAAACACAACAGCCATGAGGGGGTCACAACACCTTGAGCATGAGGCTTGGCATGTTTGGAGGCACAGACTGGGGCAGAACAACCAAGAGGAAAATCCTGCTACAAGGAAGGGGAAAATGAGCTAAAATCAGGGTGGAGCATAACATTGCTGGGAAAAATCTGCAGGAAAGGTAAAGACAATGGCATCACAGGTCACAAACCCCCTTGGGTTTCTTTGGATCAAGTGAACTTTCTTTCGAAAAGGCTTGCTACACAATCCAAGGAATTTATAGTGCAGAACCATGTATGTGTGGCCCTGATTTCCCATCACACTGAAAAGATGTTTAAATACCAAACCAAAGATAGACATTGTATTTTCCTAGAACAATTCCTTAGTGCAGATTAAAGGAAGAATGATTAAATCACATCAATCAACTCAAAATGAAAGCTGAGAAGAATGTCTGCAGAGGGTCACAGTGCCCCATCACCTGGGCACCCTGCACATCCAGCACATCTTGCCATCAAATTGCTGACAGCAAATTCCCTTAAGAACATTGTGAGCCCAGGATTTTAAGCAGCCAGGAGACAGCAGCATCCCAAAACACTGGTGTCAGCTCATAGCTGCTTCAAAGAACAGAATTAAATGGGCTTTCATCACATCACTGCTACCTATAGGAAAGGAGGGTTGGGTTTGAAGTGCCCACATCAGGCCACTCAACACCTGCACAGACAACACCATGGCTCCCTTGCCCAGTGGATCAGGGAAAATGCCCTTTGGCAGAGCTGCTTTGACTGCTGGTCTCTGGCTGCAGGGACATGTCTGGGGCTCCAGGGTGGCCCCACAGCCCTCTGTGCAGCACCAGACTTTGGGGGAGCAAATGGGATGACATGGCAGAGGAAGCAGCTCTGTGCTGAAGCAGCACGAAATCCAGGCCAGGCAGCAGCAGGTGCTGCCTGTGGGTGGGATATTGTGCATGGCAGACTCAGCCTGCCTGGAGCTGCAGAGAGGGGTTCCATGCAAGGGGGCTGGAGCAGCCTCTTCACCTTCCCTGCATCAGTATTTTGGGCAGAATACTCTATTCTCATGGACAGAGAGAAGCAAAGGAGAAGTAGGAGAGAAGCATCTCCCAAGGAATTTTTTCAGAGCAGGAATGCTCCAACTTCTCAAAGAGTGCTCTGCTGCTGAACAGCCTTCTCCCTTCTTCCTGAAGCTGGGAAAAAGAAATCTTAGTGAGGAAGTGAGGAAGGAGAGTTCTTCCCAAAAATGGACTCATTACTGTGTTCCAGGTGCCAACTCTTAAAGCAAATTCTTTCAGTCTCACACAGCGTCTTTAAGAAATGATAGATTGCACTGGCTCAGAAGAAACTCTCTGCTCCCTGATAATAAATGAGTTGCTAGCAGAAGTAGCAGGCTCCCAGAACCGTTTGTGATCCAAAGCTCACAGATGCTTCCCATTCCTGCTATGCCAAAACCACAGAACACCAGAGAGCAGGGATGGGAAGGATGCTCTGCGCCTGTCTGCCTGCTGCTCTCCAGTGGCTAAAGGGAGACTGTCAAGTGCAAGTTCCCTTTGATGGAGCCTTTTTTTAATGTTAATTTACTGTTGCTGAAAGTGTAAATTTGCTGTTGTGAAGAATTTGATGTATTGCCTGCAGGCAAGGATAGCTAGGGGAAAAACCTCCCCCATGTTTGCTGCACATGGACTGGACATGAATCATCCTAAGGCACAGGCACCCCTTGTCCTACAGCCACACACCTCATTCCTCTGCACAGCTGGGACAACACACCTGAATGAGAAACACACCTTGGATGAGATAAACACACCTTGGATGAGACAAACACACCTTGGATGAGACAAACACCTTCTCCAAAGGTCCCACCTAGGGATGCTGCTGTTCCTGAATATCTTGGCCCCAATTCCCTCCATCCCCAGCCTCCACAACACTGCTCTAGATTTCACTCCACAGTCCTGAGGATGACTTTTCCCCCGCCCCTGTTTGTTTTTAAAGTTGTTCTGCTCGACTTGTTAGTTTGGATTCACACTTTTACTTTCTGTCCTGAGACAGGCCTGAAGCAGGAAACCTGAATGCACATTGTTCTGCAACTCCTCTGAGATTGCTGCCAAATGGCAATCAGAACTCATGACAGACTGGGATGGGATTCAGAATTCCCAAGATTTTCAGGTGTGTTTTGATCCAGAGCTCTGGGTCTGATTTGTCTCAGCTGCTACAGGATGCCACTATAGAAATTACTCTCTTTTTAAAATTTATTTTTATGGGCTGAACAATGGGTTTTTCCTTTCCCACAAGATTGTTAGTTCCAGTGCTACAGAAGGCTTAACTGTGGTCATCCCATTTGAGCTAGGGGGGTTGCTCAGTCAAATCCCTGGGTGCTGTTTTGGAAATGCTATGGCACCTGAATGCATTCCTCCCCTGATGACACCAACCCCATAGTTCCCCCAGAGCCCAGTCCTGGGGACAGGCACTATCAGCCAGGAGTGTATCAATGGGAAGAGGGAGAAAGAGAGCTGCATAAAGACTGCAAAAGCAAAAGCATGGCTGTTAGAGCACTGCAAACACTCCTGCCAGCAGCAAGCCCATGAAAGGTGAGAAACAGAAGAGGCCAAGAGGATAAAAGCACCTCACAGGACAATGCCAGGCCCTGCCCTTGGGGGGCCACTGCAGTGCAGTACCAAAATCCAGGAGAACATGAACAGAGCAGTTTCTGTGCCATGAACATATGTTTTCTTCATTTCTCAGCAATACATCAGAATAGCACAACTGCAAAGAGCCTGTTTGCAATGTGCTGCCTGCTTTTATCAAAGCCTTTACAGGCTGCTCACAGGGAGAGCAGCAAAGTGTTTGATACTGCTGAGATGTCACCTTCAGCAGAGTATTGAGGAATTAGCAGAAGAGCACAATGCAGCTGCAGACACTTTGGGATAGGATTCATCTCACCTGCCTCCCAAAGTCTCAGGTAAACTCAGCCAAGATCAACACAGTTCTGCTGCTTTACCTGGTACCTCACAGAGGAAGGAAAAGTTCAACCAGGGGACATGTGGGCACAGGTGAGGACTCAGGAACAAGCTTTGATGGGCTAAATATTCTCAAACAAAGGAGAGAAGTTTGGGAATGGCCACTGAGAGCTGCCTGAGATGCTGAGTGTTGGTACTTCCAATGCAGTGTGACTGCTAAGCCCCACTAAAACTGTGATGATCCTTGAGAGTTTCCTCTTCCACAGAGCAAGCCTGAACCCCAAAGCAGTGCTTGTTTCTCCAGAACAGGAAATGGTATGGGCTTTTTGGGGAAGGGCTCATCCTTAAAGGTGTGTGGTTGCTCTGGAAGCAGGGATGGAAATGCAGGAGCTGTCCCCCTTGAGGGCTGAACAGTGAATTCTCTGCCTTCCAAGCATCAGCACATAGATACGGGCATGTCTGGGAGCACAAAGAGCTGATTTTCCAGTCTGTGTGTGGCTGTGGATGGGTGACCTCCTGCAGGCCCTGGGACTGCTCAGGGCTCTGTGGGTTCAGGAGAGGTGCTGCTATCTGCTGCCCCCGAGGTCTCTGTGAGTCTGGCACACCAGGCTGCTAAGGTGGAGGATGTTATGATATAGATGACTCAATGTTAGAAATCTGCCTGACTTCATCCACACATTCCTTGCAGGTTCCCAAACAAAGGATGACTCTTAACGCCTGCCAGCCAAGGCTAATCCAGGACCCAGACTCCAGGGACCTGGGGAGATCTGTTCCCTGACAGTGCAGGAGAGGCTCCACTCTCCCCACAGCCTCTGCCTTTGCTTCCCCACAGGAAAGGAGCACAGGGACACCCAGATTGCCATCCCCACACCTTGAAGCTGCAGACAGTGGCTTTTGGCACAGCCATAATGAGCTGAGCAGGAGACCCCAGAATGAAGGCAGGCTAGAACACTGAATTATTTCCGATTAAATCCGTGAAATACACTCAGATCTGCCTTTGCTGGGGACAGGCTGGGGAGAGCTGCTGTGCCTGCCTGTTTTTCTGGGACAGTGAGCTGGGAACTGCACTGCTGCTGGGGCTGCACTGCTCCCTGCCTCCTCCTCACCTGCAGCAGCCCCCTCTCCTCACCCCTTCCCCCACTGCAGCCACGTGTGGTTTGGCTTTCTATTCCTTCCTTTGGTACTTCATTAAAGACATTAATCACCTTCTGCACAAAGACATTTCTCCTGAACTCCCTGCAGGCCAGGCCTCTTTCTCTGCTGGCTGCTCAGCCCTTGCAGGCACAGTGCAGGGGCTCAGACCTGCCCCCGTTTCCCTGCTGACCTGGGGTCACCCCAAGCCTCCCCTGCCATGCATGCTGTGACAAGAGCCTCCTTTCCAGCTCACCTTCCCCTCACTGTGGTCTACATCCCAGCATTTGTCTCCTTTTACCCTGGCCAAACACTCCCAACACATGACTATCATACATAGGAAGGTGGAGGACAGGAGGAAGCTGAGCTGTGGTGCTGACCAAACAGGAGACACCATCAGCTCCAGTTCAGAGCAGAAGGAGGCACAGCCCTCAGAAAGAAAAACCTCCCCTTGCTTAGCTAAGGGCTGAAAAGGCAGACAAGGGAGAACTCCACCTACTGCACTTCCACAGCCCCTCCAGAGCTGCTGCCTCTCCCCTTTCCCACGTCATGTCTCCTGCTCCAGGGTTTCTTCACCCTCTGTCCCTGTGTGCTCTCTGTTGGACTTTGCTTGCCTGTGCTTTCCTCACAAGCTCCCAGGCCTGCTGGTAATCTTTTCTGCTGTCTATCTGCCAGAATAGCAGTGCTGCTCTCCCTCTATGGGATGGCACTGAATGGGATGTGGGTGCTGCGTGGAAGGAAAGCCAACAAGGCTCGGGGCGCTCTGGGGATGTTGGCAGCCCAGCAGGAAAAAAACCACCTCTGAATCTGTGTAATCACTAATGTCTTTTGCTTGTTGAAGCTCTCTGCTAGCAAAGATCAAAGCAAAGTGTTTGGGAGGGCAGGGAGGTGAGGAATAGCCCTTGATTTCATGTGAGATTCTTCCACATTCTGCATCCAGATTACTTAGAGAAATTTCTGTATCTCTCCTCTGACCCTCCAGCCCTCAACCTTTCATTTCCCTCCCACTTCATCTCCATTAGCATAGTGGCAGGATCTCACTTACAAAATCCAAGCCAAGACTCCTATAGCATATAGAGAAATGCAGACACATATGCCACATCCACACGAGAATCCTGCCATCAGTACAACTCAATCTTAGACATCAGTTGTTTTCTTTTGCACTCCTCCACTCTGTCAAAAACAAATAAAATCAAGGAACGAAAAGACCCTCTTAAAGAAGCCAAGATATGGCAATTTTTAGCTGTCACTCACTTCTTCACTGCCTCTCACTGCTGCTTCCTCAAGGGGTCACTCAGTCTGGCGAAGCATAAGCACAATCTGAATTGCAACCCTGGGTGAGGATTGGCAGTGTTTGGTTTGCAGGCAACAGGGAAAATAACTGATCTACATGAAAAAAAAAAAGAATCAACATTTCAGGAAGCCTTTGTCTTTTTGTGTTGTTTTTTTTTTTTCTGGGGGTGTTTTTCTTTAAGAATGCCCCAGAGGGGACAAGTGGGTGGCTGCTAAAAGGACAGTGTGAGAAAATCAGCTGGAGGCTCGTTACTGTTTAAGCTAATGAGCAAACACTTCAGCAGGTGAGCAGGGAGCAGTTTCTGCTGGATACCACACTGTTATTGCCCCAGTAATTCACTACCATTTGAAATATTTTTTGCTGGAATGATGGTGGATTGCAAATGGCTTGGTTTGGATCCCCTTCAGCACCTTGCCTAACTCCTGACTTCCTCAGGTGTTACCAAAGGATTTCACATGGAACTCTTCACTGGGAAAAACAGTTTCATTTCTACACAAGTAAAGTAAGAGAAATAAAACCTCTCTTTAAAGGAATGCAATTGAAATAAATGCATCTTTGTCTTCAGACTCGTGTTAATACCGCACCCCTGAGAATTTGGATCTTCAGAATATTAAAGTCTCCCTGACTTATTGCTTCTTTAAGGAGCATGTTGGTTTTGTGCTTGCTCTGAGCCCCACGTGTTACTGAAGCTAACTGGGACCTTTTCCATTTCTGGTGACAGAGAGCTGCTGCCTTTGGGGCCCTAACCCTATTAAAGGAAATGTAAATGTACATATCTAAAATTCCCACCAGTTTTGGAAATGAACAGCACACTTCCCCACGCTGCAATCCTTGCAGTCACATGAAGATTTCCACTCTCACCTTGCTAATAATGCCAAAAAATAAAGCCTGTCTGCTTCTGGCCTAGTAGAATCCCTATCACATGGAAAGGCTTTATTTTTAGAGAAGAAAAGATAAGCTGTGAGTGGAAACTGTGACTCTCACACAATGGACAGGTCTGGCCTGTGCTGCTCACTGTTTCTCAAATCCCTCTTCTGCCTACTGCAGAGCCCAAATTTTACTTCTTCACTCTCTTTTCTGCTTGTCACCAGTGCTGGGATCCTTTCCAGATGAGCAGATAGATTTGCAGGTGTGAAATTCCCCTTATTCCTCCCTCTGATTTTTCCCTATGGCGTCATATCTGCTTTTCTCCCCAGGCAACTCTCCCACCACCCAGGATTAAAAAAATTAAATACACAAAAAATAGTTATGCAAAGAAGAAGTGCCCCCATGGCCTTTGAAGAGATGGACACACCAGATTGGGGGACACTTTTCCTGATGTGTAGTGCCAGCTTCTCACAGGGCTGCCAAAAGACAAGGGGACCCCCATCAGTCCCCTGCTGGTGGAACTGATCCCCATTTACCCAAAACCTTGCATGCCCAGATCCCTGGAGGCAGACAGACAACGTGCCCTGTCCTGGCAGCCATAGCTGAGGGAATGGCTTAGCAATCATGTTCTAAATGCTTTTCCTTCTTGGGTAAGTCATATGGGACAAGCTCCTGCCTTCTTCAGCCGTGGCTGTGACTGCTGAGCACCCAGCACCCACCCCGGGGGTCCTGCTGGGACACAGGGGGCTGGTGTCACCTCCAGGACCTGCTCCCTCCTGTTTGGCAGGATTTCACCCATCAGCACACTCCAAGCTGCTGGCATCTCACTGAACAAACACACACTTACTAGAAAGCTACAGCCCATCCCTGCCCAAAACTGAGCAACCTTAACCTGAGGTTGATCTAACGTGAATTGATGCTCCGTGATTCATCTGTCTGCATCACATCTTTTCCTGTTACATAATCCAAGGAGATGTATCATCTTGTAGTACCTGTGTTGTATTAATCAGACTGCATCTAATCTTTAGATCCATGTTTCTGTTGGCTTAACTCACATTAAATAGTCATAGCAAGCATCCTGAGCTCTGCAGGGGAAAAAAAATCCCAGAGCACTAACATGAGATTTCTGACACTGTGAAAATAAAAACAAGTTTAGCAACACCACAACTATTACAGGGCTGGGCTTATTTAGACTGTGGAAACTTAATTATAAAAATTGCATTCTAAGTGATTACTGCTGGAATAATTACAGCAACACCTTTACAAGAAATGGTGACCATCATATGTTTGTCAACAAAGAAGCTTCCTTTAAATTCAACACCCAATAATTGTTTAATTAAACCACATTAAGTTCCTCTTTTGAGAACATTCAAATGCTTGCCTATTCCTTCCTATCTCTGAGAGGTAATTTAGGAGATAAAAAGCAATTTCTATAAATACTCTATCTATATATGTAAGTATCCAAGGAAAAGAAGAAAAAGAAAGACTTCATTTCATAGCTGATCTGGATGTAAGCTTGCTGCTATTGATAAGAACATAAGCACAGAGTGAGTGATCACTACAAATCCCTCTCTAATTGGTGCTTGGAGGCCTTAATAAAATATGAACAGAATCCAAACTACATGTTCATTTTCTAATTTGCAGAACAGATTCAACTGTTGATATTCTAGCAGCACCCACAGCATATACTGGGTATGAGGACCCCACAGTAACTGTATCTGTGCATACAGGAAAGGAGAGGGATAAATAATTCATTGTTTTTCAGCCTCTTTACAAGTTTTCTTGCAGCTGCAAAATCCTGTTGCTATCCTGTGCAGACCCCTGTGTTTCAGGTGTGCAGCTCCTGAGTGTCCCTTGCCAGCAGCCCACCACCCAAGCACACAAAATCTGGTGGCTGCCTCAGTAAAGCTGCAGGGCTCAGTGATGAACAGGGGTTATTTTAGTCACTGGTCATCCCTGCAAAGCAGCCTGAGTTTGGCAGGGGCAGTTTTACCAAGCTGGTAACTCACCTTGTGTGGCAGCTGCTGACCCAGGGCAGGCTGCTGCTGAGCCATCCTCTTCTCAGGACAGCCAGAGAAGCCTCCACGCCTGCCTGCTGCTGCCAGGCTCACCTGGGGACCTCAGCCAAAGGCTGAAAGCAAGAATCTCTGCACCACAAATTAAATAAAGCTATGGAGCTGTGGCTGAAACAACTCATACTCCCTGAGGAGCTGGGCTCTGCTCAGGATGGGATGCGCATTGCACTGTGCACAGCTGGAGGCTGAGATGAAGAATAGGAGAAAACTATTGCCAGCACAGGTTGACTCAAGAAAGAAACCTCTCATTCCTTTGCTGTCAACAGCACACAGTGCTCCCATCCACTGTGGACCTTCTAGGGACAGGAATTTGCAGATCTCTCTTAAGCTGCAAAGTTCCTGTGCCCTTGGATCTGGCATCCCCCTTCCCACCCCTCTCCATTGTGACCTGCAGCATCAGCTCTCCTGAGCCGAGTCTGCCCTGAGAGCAGTCAGACATGGCAAAAACCAGCATGGTAGGGGCTGCTAGACCCTGTGTGCAGGGCATAAATCTCTTTTCCAAACATGGATGAAGACAGAACCTCTGAACATGCCTTTAAAGTGGACCAGAAGGTTTTTTTCTCTGCTACGTCACCAGATAAACATTTCAGCTACACCACACCATCATTTGTAGTCACGTGGCACTGCTGTGTAATTCTGCTGAAGGAAGGACTCTCAATTCACCTAAACAATTTCCTTGGCCTTTGAAGAAACAGCACAAAATTATAAAGCCTCCTAACCTTTAGTTAAGAACCCTCAGAGAGGCAGGTGTGTACTTTCATATGGGTAAGCCCCATCAGGCACCCAGCTGCAACCACGGAGCGTGTTCATTACCAGCTATTCTGTGGGATGGAATGAATTCAGGAAGATATTTCAGTTTTTGAAATGTGCCCGTGCCTCAGTGATGCAACAACATTAGCATCAACCCCACACATGAAGCAGGAAGTCACCACACACATCCACAACCTCTTCTTGCTTTCTTAATGATTATGGTTTGCCTAAAATCATCATCTCCTGACGTCTTGCACACAGGGACCACAGGACCCGCACTGGGGTTTTCAAAATCACGGAGTAATGGTAAAAAGTCCACATCTAAAACACCAGAAATGTGAAAGTTATTGCTGTCACAGTGCCAGCCCAGCCACCACAGCAGCCTCTGGGCATTCTCCAGATTCCCCCCTCAGATGGGTGTCATTGTCACCAATCCGGCGGTCATTAGCGGCGCTGTCACCTGGGCAGGAGCTCCCTGCACCCACTGCCACTGTCACACCACAGCTTGCTCATCCTCAGCAGCTCCGTGCCAGGCAGAGGTGAGCAGTGCCACAGCTGATGCTGAGGTACATTTTGCACACGATTTCCTCAGCCAGGCTGCTGTCACTGTGCTGCACCTCATCCCCACCCCACAGCCTGCCCAACAAGGGGTTTGCTTCTGCTGCCAGCCCTGATTCTTAATACCTGCCCTGTGTTCTGAATGATGCTGCTTCAGACACTTGCCATATGGACTACACTTAGCTGGATCCCAGCACGGAGCAGGATGTGCAGTGGAGCTGGGACCTTGCTCAGATATCCTGCTGGAGACCCCCACAGGTGAGGCATCAGGTCCATGGGGTTCAAACACCCTGGACTAAACTGTCACAGAGGCAGGCAATGGCAATGGCAAGGAAATGCTGTGTTCTCCATCTCCATGGGAACAAAACCTGGTACTTTTAACTGGTAGCACGGCCAGTCTTTCCTCAGAAGATAAAGACCACTGTGTGGGCAGGGTTTTTATTCTCTCTAAATAAACAGATCTTTCTGCTGATATCTAGTCTTGGCAGCCAGGCAAGGAATTAGCTGGAAGATGAAGAATGAGCTAATTCCTGACAAAAGTTTCGCTTCAGCTCTAGAGTACTAAAATCAGGTCTCCTAATGGCCTGTTTTCTTTAGGTTGGGGGTTTTTTTTCACCCCTAGGGTACAGGGAATGACACCTTCTTTTGTGCTTACAAAACAAATGCTGCCTTCCATAGTCTGGAGGAACTTAGGAAGTTTTTAATTATAAGAAAAGCAAAACGAGGACAAGTGAAGTTGGACTGTGCAGAGTGCTCTGCTGGTCTGATCTAGGACAATGTGCCCTACATAGAGCTCAAATATAACATCCTTTGGGAGGCTGCCTTGCTTCCATTCAGCCTTTGTGAGACCACCCCTGCCCCCGCAGTACTAATGACAGATTCCTGAAGCATAACTGGTGTCATGGTCTTGCCATCAAAGCTGTAAACAAAACCATTAGTGGCAGGCATGGAGAGGGAGGGAAAGCCATGTGCAGATGGCGAATTTATCTGAGTGGTATTCTTGCAGTTTCTGCTTTCTTCCTGCTATCAGGTCTGAAATAGCTCATCCTCAGCCACAGTCAGCAACTCTACCCCAGGTGGGTGACGTTTTCCCTTGATAGATACAAGGTCTGGCTTTTTTCTTCTATTTGTCTGGTTTTCCTGCCAAGAAAGTGCCATTGGATAGAGCTGAAATAGTTGCTCTTCCTTGATGGAAACCTTGTAGTTGGCAAATAGAGGGATATTAAAGAAAATAGAAAATCTTTAGATATGCCATTAGATACTGCAAAGAAAGAGTGGCCAAATTGTTACTTCTCTCTCTTATACCATACTGGGAAGCAAATTCCTGAGATCTTGTATTTGCAAACCCTCCAACAGAAAATATCACAACTTTTTTTTTTTTTCTTCATAAAGCCTCATTAATTCTCCTCCTGGCTCTTTCTTCCAGGAGATCCCTTCTGTGCACTTCTGAGCAGAGAGAACAGTTTGTGTTCACCTCTATCCCACACAACTAAACTGCAGGGGGGATGTTTCAGTGACTCAAGAGGACACTACAGATGCCAGCCAAGAACAATCCAACAGGCTCAATGAAGGGAAGGCTTCCTCCAGCCTCTCCTGACAGCCCCCAAACACACGCACAGGTTCAGAGAGTGTCAGCAGCAGTGTCTGACACCAGGTCAAACCACAGAATTCTCTGAGCATCACACCCTGCTGGCACGAGCCCCTCGCCCACAGCACTGCACCCTGTGCTCCAAGGAAAGCAAAGGCTGCCACAGCAACCACAGGGCTGTGTTAGGGGTTTAGTTTTTATTTGGTTTCCTCCTCCTGGTCTTGTTTGTTGCTGCTAACCTTGGCTTTTTCTAGCAAGCCAGGGAGTTTTCCCCAATAATATCATCTAATGAGAACAGTACAGGCAATGTGCTGTGCTTTAGCAGGGTGCAGATACACCCTGAGCTCAATTCCGTGCTGCAAACTCATTCCTTTATATCTGTTTTTAGACCCAATGAATGCATTTCTTGAAACTAGAACTCTCTTACCTCTCTGTCATTATTAGGCATGCCCTTATTGTGGATTTAGACTCCACTTGCACCAAGCTGCTGGTTTCTGCTAGGTCTTTCTAAATTACAAGGACAGATGGTTAAACTGGGGCTGAGGAAGAAGCTGTTCACACTAAACAGAGACTTCTGTGCACTCTGTGGGTGGAAAGGGGTGTCTTTGTTGTGCATCACAGCTATGGGAAATATGGGGATGAAACCTCAATATAATGAGTTGGGCAGAGGTTAGAGGAACAAGAGGAAATGAAATGTTGGGGGGTTTGCACCACTTTGGGTGCAATGGAAGGGGAGACACAAGACATGCTGGATAACTGCAGCACTACCTCACCCCTATTCCTCAGCACAAACCAAAACAACCCCAAAACCCTTTGTCTGTATGTTTGGGTGTTTTTTTGCCTGGATCCTAAAGGTGAGCTGCACATTTGCTGCAAAATGTCCCATATTTCAGACAGCCAACAAAACCAAGTCAGGAATAAAGAAGCCAAAGAAAGGCAGAGCACAGGGAATGCTGGTACTTACAGGTGTATGTCATTTCAAAGCTGTCACTGATGTTCACAATGTCGATCTGGGGAAGGAGCTTAGGGGGTTCTGTGAGCTGAGACAACGCAAACCTGAAAGCTGCATGTTCCTGGGACTGTTGATTAGGAAACAACCCCCCTGGGGAGAAAAACAGAACCATAAGAAGAAAGCTCTTAAGAACATTCATATTAGAAACATCATCAGTCCAAAATACTGCTGAGAGCAGAGCCTACAGCTCTGCAGCCCGGGGACAGCCTCCAAACTCAGAAATCCTCCAGAAGGCAAGAGCCAAGGGTTCTGTGCCCACTGTGGACAGGTTGGGAGCACAAAACCTTCCAACATGTCTGTTATGTAAGCCTGGATCACATACAGGAGCCCTGCTGCATCCCCAGGCCAGGCAGCTGCAGGACAGCGAGAATCCATGGGGTGCAGCTCAACCTCCTCACCCCCATAACTTCAAGCAGGAGGAAGGGGAATTCTGTCAATATCACCTCAGCACAGGAAGAATGAGATCCTTCCTTCCTCCCCTCGCTTGGAATGAGGCTCAGTTTAAGCCCTGCTGAGGAGGAGAGCTTTGCTACAGGAGGGTTGCAGGGGTCCCCCCACACTGTGGGACTCTGGGGTACGGGGCAGCCTGGCTGAGCCTGGCCCAGCAGGGGACAGTGCTGTGACAGCCACAGTGACACGGGACTGTGACCAAACAGCTGCTGCTGCTGGAGGTGTGCTGCACAGAAAACCCTTGAATTTAACAGGTGACCGTGGCCAAACTCGAACTGGGCAGGAAACTTACAGCTTGACCCTCAGAGGAATCGATCTATACAGAAGCACAGATAAGCCCAGGACCACAGAATGATTCAAACAGGGCAGGAACTGGGACCAGGCTGGACCTGAGCTCAAAGCCTCTCCTTCCCCATGGATCTGGAACAAAGTGCAGCGATAACCCAGCCTAGGAAAAGTTTCCTGCTGCTCCCCCAGCAGGAACCTTGGCTTGCAGCAGATCCCT
Source organism: Serinus canaria (assembly GCF_022539315.1). Classification (NCBI taxonomy): domain Eukaryota; kingdom Metazoa; phylum Chordata; class Aves; order Passeriformes; family Fringillidae; genus Serinus; species Serinus canaria. Next base: position 12,580,265 of record NC_066327.1, on the reverse strand, counting down.
TCACAGCCTCCAGAAAGATGTTCTTAAATCCTGCCTGTCTTGTAATCTATATGCATTTGAAGAAAGCGCTGCTATTGGCATTTCAGGAGGAGGGAAACAAAGCACTTAGCAACAAGGAAGAATTAAAATAAAACTGCAGAAAGTATCAATGCCCAAGACGACTTGAGGAAGAAACATATAGGCAAGGACCTGCCATCAACGTCACTTTTCACATCTTTAGTAGAGGGGGCATCTCCTTGTGTGAAAAGGGCTATTTGTGCACCAATATCCCCCCACCTCCCCCGTTCCTCCCACCCCACAGCCTAATCACGGAATCAGATGCTCGTAGCCAAGTTGCGTTCGTTGAAAGGCAAAAAAAATCTGGGATCTTCCACAAATTTGGGGTAAAGGGGAGACAGGAAGGGAGGGAGACAAGGATGCAGCATCAACAGCAATAAAAGCACTGATTGTGCAGCTGGACTCAGGCAGGAGTTGCCTGAACTTAGTGGATTACCAATTGATTGGCATCGTAAAGAGAAGGGAGGAGGGAAAGAAAACCGGCATGCAAGGGAAGGGAATTTGGGGCTAGGTTACAAACGATCACCAATAAAGATCAATGGGAGAGTAATAATGAACGCGGGGAAGGAGGGAGAGGAGCACTGAGAAGTTACAGGAAGGGAGGATGGAATCAAACAGGCACTGCTGGTGTGCAGGGGAAGCAAGTGGCGTGAAATGGAAAGAGACTTCAATGCAAGATCTTCTTCCAATAGCTTTGCCCTTATTCTTCAGCAATAACAACAAGAGAGCGTCTGTTTGTTACCTCCCGTCCCAGTTACCTACAGATGAGAGCATCCTCACCAAAATGTATCAGGCAAATGACGATTTTGCAAATGCAGCAACACACAATGGCAGCCCAGGCATTTCTCAGGGCAAGAAACAGATATTTTTTCATACTTCCTCCATTTCGGAGGCACTTTTTTCCCTCTGTGTTGGTGTGTGTGTATGTGTGTGTGTGCAGGCATTTATTCCCAATCTACCCCTCCCCCAAATCCAAACGGATCCATCTCTGCTCCGGCAAAGCTGGTACCAACGCTCACATCCAGCCCTCGCAGTTCAGCCCCTGGCTCTCTCTCACACACATACACACACATTGAGCCTTTGCAAGCACACGACCGGGTCAGTTTTCACCCCCACCACCCCCTCTCCACCCTTACCCACTGGTCAGGGACCATCTCCCCCAGCCCCGCACTCACCTATCTGGATGTTGTTGGGGAAATTGGCCCCTAACACCGCCCCTAGGAAACTGGTGCAGAAGAAGGCAAAAATGTGCTGCATATTCCCTTTTGCATTGGAGAAAAAGAAGCCCAGTTCCAAGCATAGATTTGATTTTTCCCCCGCTCTGCTCTCTTTAGCTGCCTCTCTCGCCTCCCCTCCGCTGCGCCTTCGGGATGCGCGTCTCCCCCGCTCGGGCTCCAGCGCTGAGACTGCCGCTGAGCAGCGCCTGGCAGCAGGATTAACTGAGCCCCGAGAGAAAGAAAGAGAGCCCGCTCCTCATCCACATCCCTCCCCCGCCACACACAGCGCACACGCACACGCACACGCCAGGCGCTTCCACCCAGCTCCTGCCCCTGCTCCCAGCTGCAGCTCCACAGCTGGAGCCGCATCCCCCCGACCCCGCTCTGCCCCCGGGGGTCCTGCCTCTGGTCTCTAAGGGCAATGCCCACCTGCCCCTAAATCCCAGCTTTGCCCCTCAACTTCTCCTGGCAGGAGCTCCAAAGAACCTGCGAATCAGTAGGTGGCAAACTCCTCTAGAGAAAGAGCCTCGCCTGCCTGGGATCCATCGCTTCCCAACCTGGGCTCGCACCCCTGGCTCCAGGAGTTGAACCGGTCACTCTCCGGAGCCTGGCTCATTAGGATAACAAAGAGGGTCCTGCAAATGTGCCCTGGAAGGAAGGATTTCAGAGCAACAAACGAGAGATCCTGAAGGATTAAAAAGGAAACCCCCCCATCACCTTTCTCATTGATTTTTCCTGCCCGTTGTTAATGGATGAGACTTTTCACCACTGCACTTGATGTGGAAGAATCTAAACTCACTAGCACCATCAGACAGGGCAGGCTTCTGAAATTAGGGGGCTATCTTAACCTGGACCATTTCAGAAGCTGTTCATGGCAGGTCTAGAGCTGTTTCATGGCAAGGCTAGAGCTTATTTGACCGTGGGCAGCTTTGCTCAAAAACAAAAGGAAGAGAAAACTAAAGGCAGAACCAAGAAAACCCAGCTCCTAGGTACAACTTGGGATTTGGAAATATTTGAAGAGGAACTGTAGTGAACACAGAGCCATAGTCACCTCAGAAAGGAGAGAAAATTCACCCATTCCCCCCAAAGTGCCCAACCAAACCAAAACAAGCCAAGCCAAACCAAACCAAACCAAAGGCCATTCATGCCAGAAGCCAGAATCTGAAATCCCATGTCCAGGCCCAGATATTCTGCCCTTGATGTTTCCAGCCTTGATACACACCAGGGGCCCATAGCAGAGAAGAAATAGAGAAAAAAAAAAAAAATAAAAGGATGTTTGGGGCAGAATTAGAAAGGACTCAGATGCTCTGTAGTGTCCCTTGTCCTTGTGCCCTCTCCCCACCTCCAAATGCGTGTGGTTAAACCAAAAGAACACCAAAGAGTGGTGAGCAGTGTTTAAAGGTCAATAATTGCTCCTGCATAAGGACCACTTGGATAGAGGGGCACACTGCAGAGTGGGAAGACTGAAATGGGACATGACCAAGCCTGCAAAATCTGCAGCAGCACAGAAATGCTCCCTGTTGGCCACAGCACCCAGGTGTGACATAACTTTATGGTGCAGAGATAACACTGCTCTTTATATCCTCAGGCCTTTGTTTAATCTCTGCAAATAAAGAGTTTGGGATCTTTAATATCTTCCTAGACAGTTTTATGGATTTCACTGTGACTTCTAGAGTGACAAAATGCTGAAAGACCCAGGTAAATGCCAGAGTTGGTGTGGGGTCTCAGAACTGCACTCTTACAGCTTTGCACCAGAGAGGAGTTGCACTGATGCCTGCAACTTGGTGGAGTTACACTGCAAAAAACAGAGCCCAGAAGGTTTGCATTTTCCTCACGGTGAGTGATGAAACATCCTTCTAGGATGGACTCCTTCTTGCCTCAAAACACCCTTTCCCAGGTGACCAGGCAATGACTCTTGGTGCCAGGTTCACTGGAGAAGAAATTCAGGCACTCAGGAACCAGATAAAGGTGGTGAAAGGATGCCCTGACCCTGTCTCACTGCCTCGGTGACCTTCAGCCCACAGTCACATTCAAGCACAAAAAAATCCCCATCTGCTCTTGATAGGAACACCTTCACTAAACTTCCATTTCCCTCCCTGTATAATTTAAGCAATACTGATTTGAGGCTAAAATAGCCTGCTGATAGGTTTTATGGGATCTTGCTTTCCATCCAGAATTTAATAGAAACAGCTGCATTTATAATCTGAAGAGAGTCACTGAAGGATAACCAATGCAACAGAAAGATGCCAGCACGTTTTGCAAACTCCCAAACAGCCTATCTGATAACAATAATAGTAGCCATAACAATAAAATATTATAATAGCTTGCAGAAAGCTTGCACAGTCTCATTAATTAATAATGCTGCTTTTGTCTATAAACCTCTCAAAATGCAGGTGGCTTAACAAGGGGAACCTCACCACAGTGTAACAAGATAAGTAGTAATAAGATCATTATTTTAAGAAGGTATTCATTTCCGTTTTCCCTGCAGATAACAACA